>NW_010168625.1:0-510 GCF_000695765.1 Mesitornis unicolor
TAATCTTTGAGGTGTTTATGGTGTTTCTACAATGAGCAACTGGTTTAAATTGCTTCATCCATGTGCATATTTGTAGTTTAGCTTTGTTTCAAAAATTTATAGTTGCTAAAAAGCCCATTTTTTTAAAGCCTCTTAAGGACAAAGGATGTATGTTATTTGCAAGAAAAGCATCACAATTTAGCAGTGAAGAATATTCTAAAAGCTACCATTTAAATAACATTGATTAAAACACTGAATGAAACTGCAGTGGTAAAGGTATCCTTGCAAGAAATTAAAAGTGATAAGATAGAATATTAAGCTTTCTTACTATGATTAACTGGAAATAAAATAACAATACTTTTGAGAAAGCACAGTCCTTTGTGCTTTTACTTCATTATGTTTTATTTAACTGCCTCTGAGAAGTCTCAAAGTCTCTCTAAATGTTTAAACATTAAACTCGAGTGGGTGCGTATCGCTCAATATTTCTTACTGTAAAATGTTGCTGAAGCTTTCTTCAAAGCAGCACAGCTC
>NW_010168626.1:0-32951 GCF_000695765.1 Mesitornis unicolor
AGGGAAAAAGAATAACTCCTGAAAACAAGTCCTACAGCTAAAAAGCCCTTCCAGCGACAGAGGATGAAATGGTACCAGAGTCTCGGCAGTTCCGATGAGAGCCCTGACAAACCTGAGACAGGCTGGACACCAGGACATAACAAGATAAGAGCAAAGCAGAGGTTACACAGAAGACTCAGTATTTTGGGGAAGACAAGGTGGTACCCATGACGTGAGCAAGTTTCCTCATCACAGGCACCTGCTAAGATATGATCTTGCTTTGCTTTGTGAAATTCCCTCAGTGTTTTGTATTGTGGTTTGTTGTTTTTCTCATATTTATTTTTTTTTAATTTGACTAACACTAATTAAGAGATGTGTTTCTTTCCTAGAGAGCAACTGTGCCAAGTTTGGGAAGAGGATATCCCTTCACTCTCCTCTTCAGTCCCCAGAGCCTCTGGTCTGAATTCAAATGTGACTCAGGGAACCCCCCCTTCCAGAGTTTATTTTTCCCTGGGATTTCCGTAAGTTTGGAAAGCCAGATGTTAGAAATTGATGTTTCATCAAAACTACCACACGAGGGCAGCTTCTTCCACCTTCCCATGTTAAAAATCCCCCTTCAACCTCCCAAATCCAGGATAAAAGACTCTTTAGTTTGTTTAACGTCCCTTGGTGATAATATTGCTCTAGTGATGCTGACTGCTGGCTGATTTTCAATGAGAGATATACAAATATAGCCCCATTATAAAAAGTGTCATCACAGGTCTTCCAAAAAAGGGATGCCTGGAGCTGTATATATTGCTTAAGGATGGTGTTAACAGTATTCCCACACTTCAAATTGTGAACACTGAAATTGTCTGGCTAATACAAACATAACTGATGTTATGACTGCTGAGTAGTGGTGTGTGTAATGCTGCATTCCTGAGCAAGTCATCTCCAGCACGCATAAACCAGCGTCTTCTGGCTCCTACACCAAAAGCCGCTACCTATGGCAGATATACAAAAGCCTATTTTGCTACCCAGCGGTTGCAGCAGACTTATCAGCTGCTGTTTGATGGAGCCACCGCTGGATGGAGAGAGAACATCTCATTGAAAGGGCTGAATTATGCATATGGGTTAAATATTTGCTCTGGCTAGTGTCCTTTTCTGCTGTTCCCTAGACCCTTGTGCACTCACATCCCAGTGGAGGTAAAAGACCTGCCTTAGCGGAGCAGAAATCAGCAGAAAGAGCCAGAGCTGTTTCTTTCAGTGATCGCAGCACTGCTCTAACCCTGATGTGTCCCAGCTGGCAGCCCTGAGCGAGGATGCCAGCCTTGCAGCCGAAATCTCTGGAGAGAGAAGGAATAGCAGTGAACATCATTAAGTAAACTTGTTTCTATGAATGCTCCTTAAAGACTGGTCCCAGATTTCTCCCTGGGGTGCCTTTAAAGAATTTGATGGAGTGTTATGTTTAAGCTCTGCATATGTGATTTGCCTCTGGAAGAAATCTTCCTTCATCTCTCCAGAGAGAGGGGGTTTTTTCCCATGAACTGAGCCTCCATCAACCAAAACGCACAGCATCCTCCCATGCTTGCCACAACCCATACTTAGCAGACCAGCCAAAAAGACCAGAGCCCAACGTGATCAACCACCACAGTCCTGGCTGTGTCATTTGACAGTGTGGAGGAGCTGAATTTGTTCAAAAAATCAGGCCCTGAGCCTGGTTCTCCAGTGTCTCAGATCTCCAGACAGTCCCAGCAAGTTAATCAGGAAGATTATCAATTTACACCCGCTTTGCTTGAGCATGAGCAATTGGCTGAGTATCAGAGCAGTAGTGAATTTTGGCACCAGCCTTAACATGTTAAGCAAATTAAGAGCTGGAATAAAAGTCATTATATCTGACAGAGCAATCTGTGGATCAGGAGACAGTGTGGTTTTAGTTCGTTGGCAAAAAGGAGGGGGAACGGGGATGCACCCAGTCGCTGTAAACCCAAAGATAACTGCTGTGTGGTGTACTGTGGTGGTGATCCATCCAAATAAGAAAGGAATCATCAGACAACTGACACAGATAGATAAACATGCAGAAGAATTGGCAGTTTATTGCAGAGAGATTCATCATCTCATCCTGACACCACACTGAGGGAAAATGATGCTTAGGCTGAAGGCAGATTAACATCAGGACATCCCAGGAATGGTTTGTGCAGACTGAAAGAATGGCTGTGGAGGTCTCTCCTACCTGCCGTCTTCAGGGCTCAACCAGCTTAAAACCAGTGGAGCCCACAACATGGAGAGATCTCCAGAGTAGGAGTGAAGACTGAGTGATGGAGAATTGATTACTGGCATTTCCTCTGATTCTGTCTATGCCCCGAAATAAGAGATGAGAGATGACACCCCAGGTCTCACCTTTCCTACCTGTCACCTGGGTGGGAGGACATTTATCAGCCTAAGATAAGTGCTGCAGCTTTGTTTCCATGTTATGGAAATAAACCTGTCCTTATGGGTGCCTCCTATTAGACTGGGAAATGGCCAGTCTTATTATATGAGCTCTCCTGCAAACAACCAGCAGGTGTGTGTTAGATTTCATTTAGAAGTACTGCTATTGATCCTATAGATAATAAGTTTAATAATATGATCATAATGATTTTTTCTGGAGAATAAAAAAGAAAATCTCAGTGCAATACAAACCTAAAATACGTACAGAGGTGGATGGACATGAGAGGAAATACTTGGAGAGTTTCTGGAGACGAGTATTTGAAAGGTCTTCACTGATTCTCTTTTCCGAAGTTCATTTGAGACCTAGCTGTGTTCACAGATGCTGCATCACATTGAGTAGGTTATGCAAGTTAGGATAGAGCTACCCCTCCAGCGAGCAGATAAATTTAGAGACATAGGGGAAAAAAAGCAGAGTCATGGGTTATTGCATCTCCAGCATGAAGGACGTGGAGGACAATTCATCAACCTGCCCAACAGAGCAGCTCCTAGATGTCTTCTTTAATAATCTGCCCTTTTTTTCATGCTGTCCCTTCAAGTCTGAGACACACTGAGGACTGCTTTCAGCCTACAGTTTCACAATGGGAAATTTCTCATGGCGCTCTGAGAGTTAATGCAGAGGCGTCCTTTGACAAAGAGGACGCAGGAGTCCTCCATAGCAGCTCTCTGTGCTGCTCTTTTGATTTAGGGGACAAAACAACCTAACGTTTGCTCAAAGATTAATGTTCTTTATGGAGGGATGTCAAGCAGCATGAAAGCTTTTACAAAAGGTATGTCAAAGCCTCTGCAATATCAGGTGTTTTGAAGGAGCACAGTTGAGTTGGACAAGACACCAGCAAGTTCAAACTAAGCTGCCCTGCACATTAGACCTTCCTCTCAACTCACAGTGACCTGAAAGATCTGGGCTGCTCCTGCTTCACCAAGGGTTTTCTCTGGCATTCAGTGCTTGTAAGGTGTGTATATGTGGGAGGCAGGAACAGCCAGGTATAGAGCAACTGCTGATATGTGATGTGTTGGAAAGCAGAGGGCATGAATGGGGAAGGTTGGCAACCAGCTGTTTTCTTTTTTGCAGCTCTGAACAGCGATCTTGAAGAAACTCAATTCACCTTTTCCCAACCATTTCTCTTTCTGCACACCTTGTCTGACAAGATCGTCTAATTGGAAGCTTTGGGATCACTGTGTATACTACATATACGCATGTAGCACTTTGAAGGTGCTCTTGCAAGAGCAACGCATCCCTTGCACAAGAGGATGACAATGGCTGATGCTGTTCAAAAGCTGTCTTCTGTGCAAAGGTGGCTACCTCGCAGCAGCATCCCCTTGGAGTGCCTTTCTATTTCATGATGAAAGGCACATCTAAGGCATGTCCTATGGTGCCTGCTGGTCAGGGCAAGATGCATTCAGCCTCTTCCACTGAGTAGTTCCCAGCAGATCAGCTCAGTTCACATTTCTGCCTAGCACAATTAATCACGGTGTCATGCTTAACAGGGCAAAGCACGGCTTCACTCGAAAGCGAAGAAAAACTAAACAAACATGCACGTTTAGAGAAACATAGGCTAAAGCAGAGCACGGGTTTATCATTTGATCAGCAAACAGCCAGGACAAACCTGGTTTGATACAGGGGAGAGAATCTGCAGCATTTTAAGCTCTTAGGGTTTCAATCCCTAAATATCCAAGCACTGGAGCCAAAAGGAGTCTGTAAAATGTCCATAAGGTTTTATTTATAAAAGCTGAGAGACAGAGGAAAAAGTAAGCGTGCATTTTGCAGGGTATCAGGGTAATGAGGGAAGAGCAATGAGGGCAAACACGGTCTTGTGCCATGTTCTCCATACCCCTGGCGTCTGGGGAACTTCTCTCAGGGATGGGTTAACCCCCAGCCAAACTCTGTGGTGATACTTGCACTAAAAAAGTGGGGAGATACCTGCAAGGAAGGAATTTCACCAGGAAGCTACAAGATTTGGGTGGCATGGGCATTCTCCAGACACCTCCTACCACCTGGGAAGGGATAGCTGGAGGATGCTGCTGACATTGGCATGGTGGGATAGGCCCCATTTCTGGTGAACTGGAGTCATTCCCAGCCCTGTTCTCACGCGCTTGTGCATGCTAAAGAGTGGAGACTCAAACATTTCCATGGTTTTACTTCAAGCAAGGTAAGGTTTCCCTTGTCCCTGCTGTCCTGCCACCAAAAGAGAGAAGTTGTTTATTTATCTTCTTCTATAGCAAACATCCTTCTCTTCCTCATACTGACACCTCAACCAAGTGTGTGCTGAAAAGAGAAGGTCCCATGGAGCTGTGCTGCTTTAGGAAGCATCTAAAGCACCTCTGTATCATTTTGGTAGACCCAAAGACACCTTGAAGCTACACAGACCTCAAGAGAGACATAGTCCTTTTAGCAGAAACTGGCTCACACTCTGTGCCAAAGGAGGTGGCAAATGAAGAAAGAAAAAAGCTGCAACTCTGTGAACTCATAAATCACCAAAGTCCTGAAAGAGGAAAAAAAAACCAACCTGTTGTGGCCTTTTGGTTTGCAGATAAGCACAAAGTTTGGCAGGAAAGAGATTAGGGCTTTTTCCAGTCTACCTCGCGGTCGATAATCCCCACAGCAACAGAGCCCTGGGTTACAAACAGCCACACGTGTTCCCCCTGCAGAAAATGGGAAAGATCAGTGGGGCAGGGGGATGGGGCAGGAGTGGATGGTGTTTAACGCTGTTTACTTGTTTTCTTCAGGAGAGAAAGTCTTTGCTACTGCAGAGATACTCATGACCATCACTAAGGGAAAGTCTGATTGATTATGTCCACACAGGTTCTTCTGCAAGTAGGGCTGTCCTCTAGAGAAGTGTTTTTGCTGTCTTTGCTAATTCAAAGCTTTTGGGACCCCTGTGATGCTTCTTGGGAAACTCCAGCCTCACTCTATCAGCTCTTGCCAGCAGCCAAGAGTCGTTATGATTAATGACAGAAGAAAACTGCCAGCTGTAGACATGAAGAATTAAGCTGTCACAAACATTTAGAAATCAACATTAGACCATGGGACTGCCGGGGGAGGAAGAGGGCGGTTGTACAATATCGGCACCTGCATCCTCCGATGCTCTCCACAGTTCCTCCTGGGGTGGCCTAAATCCCTCCTGAAAAGAAATTAAGAATAAATAATAATAATAATAATTGTAATATAAAAATAGATTTAGAAAGAAATGAAGTAATTAACTTTCTTAGAAAGGCATGCCCAGTGTCACTGGAGATGCCCAGGATCCTACCAGGCACCCAGCTGCTATCCCAAAGGATACAGGTCTCCCATGGGTCTTGTGTCACACCTACCAGCCCTGTGTGGACATTGCAAATACCCTGAAATGTCTCCAGTGGCATCAGACAGCTGTGTTCGGGTTGCTTGGTCACATCCCTGCAGCTCTTCCTGGGCACAGAAACTGGAAAATCATAAGGGAGAACAACTGAAAAGGACATGGGATGATGGATAGACGCAAGCGATTAATTCAGGCTGAGGGAAGTGGAAGGGGGTACAGAGTCAGCCCTGAAACATCTTCCCACTCCCCACCAGGGCTGAACCTAGGGATGCTGCAGGACAAGGGAGAACTCTGGAGGCAGCATGAATCTTCTTAAATTAAGCATCTTTCTTCAGAATGTGTGCTCAGGGCTGGAGGATGGCAATGAAAGGACCTCATGACTGCAGGGAACATCTCACGGAGATCGTATTGTTTAAAGGTGAGACGTGCGTCTGGAACTGCAGTGGGAGTTTCTGGAGAAGACACTTCTCCCACTGCAGCAACTCTTTGTGCTTCCCACTCTCACTATGCACATGGGATGATGAACCCTCACAAAGCCCTTCCTGTCCATCCCCAAATGCCTTGGCCATGGTGAAATTCCCACCCTTACAGCCCAGTGACCTGAGGAAACCAGATCTTCATCCCACCACTCCTCACATCCCTGACTCCCACAGGGGAAAGGTGAAGCAGAGGGAGGGAAGGAGCCTGGGAACAGGACCTCCCCTTCCACAGCAGGGGGGTATTTTCCTATCTGAAGCTGATTAGATATGGGCAGAGGGCTTCTTGCAGCCACAGTGGAGGTGGCAGTGATACCCGATGCATCAAGGAGGAAACAGTGGCCTTGGTGACAGTGACAGGCTGTGGGATGTCGGGTCACACTCTGTCCCCGCAGCAATCCCAGCCCTCTGCAATGCACAGATGGCTCCTTTCCGTCATCTGACCTCATTGTTTAATCTGACCTGATCCGGTGCTGTAATCCAACGGCCATTTTAATCACCACTACGAAGCTGGGATTGTTTCCCTGGGCTCCACCCCAAATTCCTTCTCTGTGAGGGCACAGGCAGAGCCCGGATGCTGCCCATCCGAGGAGATATCCTCAGCTAACTCCTGTGTGGAACCTGTGTGGGGGCTGCTTCCAGCTCATGTAGAGGAGGCACCACTGCACACAGCTGGCACCGTTGTCTGCAATTGAAGGAAATTTCTGTTTCATGAAATCAGCAGATGTTTCTCCTATAGTTGCTATAGGTGCTCCTGGAGGCGTAACACACCCCAGCCACCTTTGCCAAGGGCTTCTAAGACCCCTGGCAATTTTTGATCAGTCATAGAATGGTTTGGGTTGGAAGAAGCCTTAAAGATCATCTACTCCAACCCTGATCAATGCTTCAGTAGCATTTGGGGAGCCTTTTAGAAAGATCTGGTAGTTAGGGAAGGAGCATTGGTCACAAGATACTTGGGTTTGCATCATGACTTTGCCTTGGTCAAATCATTTAGTCTTGGTGGCAGCACCTAAACTTTAGGAAGCTTTTCTCAATCTTCTGCTTTGCATTTTGTTCTGGTCCTGCTCTGACTCTGTTTTCAGCCTCAAGCAGCCAGAAGTGATCCCCATCCCACTACAAGAAGGTAACAGCACAGCTCCCAGGGAACCTGCAGTGGTTTCCAGTTACCTGTCTGCAGATTAAGACCTCCTGGCCTCAGTTCTCCCCTCATAAATGGCTCAGCCCAGCCTCTTTGGATCTATATCCATGGTTAATGCAGCAATGAAGAGATGGGCAGGCACACAAGGTAGCTGAACAGGGCTGAAGGCACTCATCAATCCCAAAGAATTGCATCCAAATCTCAGCCCACACTATAGCACTTGTGATGGTGCTGCCCGTACCCAGACAAACACAGCCATATACACACAAAAGCACACGTCCCACCATATAGTCAGCAAGGATTTATTCCATCCTCCCTCAGAGGGGCTTAAGGGACCTGGAAAGGTCATGTAGTCCATTACATCCCCGCAAGGCAGGATCAGCTCTCCTATGGCCCATGCTGACAGATGTTTGTGTAACCTGCCCTTCGAGACCTCCTGTAAAGGAAGGCCCACATCCTCCCCCCCTCAGATATCTACTTCTCCTCTCTGGGGTAACTCAGAGGATTTTCCCACGCTGTCTGAATTACATCGCATCACCCCAAGCGACAGAGAACTGCTCTGCTCTCAGTGAGGGCACTTGCTGCAGCTCTTTTCCCAGGCTGAAGGAGTCGAAACAATTTGCTAATACCTATGCGGTGAGGGAAAAAATCTATTCTAGGCTGTCTTTGCCTCACATCAACACACATCCCCTAATTCACAACCCTGTCAGCATCCTGGAAAGGATATGGCCCCGCCAGGGTCTGTCTGGCAGAAGTGCCCTCAGCTCTTGCTTTCCCAAGATGCAGAGCCTTGCTCCCTGCAATCTGATGACAAGAAATGAGAATAAAATCTTTCCCAGGCTAATCTGGGATGCTCCTTATTCAGTTACCTTATTCAGCACATTTTGCCCTACAGGGGTCTTCCTAAATCTTCTGTCTCAGCAAACTTCGTCTCCACCCATCTCTGTAGGAAAGCTCTGCTTCCTGCGCCTATAAGGAATAGCCCTCGGGTGAAGGTGGTCATTGCACAGAGAAGGTCCAGTTTCCCAAACACCTTGGAGTTCTCCATCCTCTCTCCTTCCACCTGGGATCATTTACTCTGGTTTTCCTCTAAGATGGAAGCAGTTGGCTACTGGAAAGCAAATCTTTACACACAGATTGATAGCTGGTGGAAAACCCTCTGGCCAGAGCTGGAGGTGACACTTTGTTATCTTGGTGCTGATCCTCCCCATCTGCAGTGTTTCCCACCTCATGGACAGCATCTCCTCTACCCCCAGTTAAAGTTTTGTCACTGTCTGTTTTAAGGAGACTACTGAGACCATGCCCAGGACATTTATTTGCCTTCTGATGGTGAAGCTGTCACATTTTGCTGTTTTTCTCTGCAATCAAGTGTGCCATAACCACAATGCAATTTTGGAAATCCCGCGACACACCATTATTGCAACAGGTGGGACTTTATCAAGATGCATACTCATGATCAAATTGAAAGACTTAGAAATACCAATTCTTCTATGTCCTACAGTATTACATTGACTCTCTTGCTGAAACAATTTTTACTGCAATATTCCTCCAGTGAAACTGCCCCCAGATGCCTGAGTTTAGACTACAAATTTGGCTGTGAAGCCAGGTTTGACAGATTCTCTCAGATGATTTTCTACAGGGCTTGGAAATCCTGGGTTGTTTTTTTTTTCTGTGTCAAGTTCACTTTATTCAATTGGTAGGCTGAAAAGCAAAAATCAGATCTCTCTACTTTATCCGTGTTACTTAAATGTGCTTTCACGTTGGCCTCAGTATTGCTTGGGAAATACACATCTGCCCCCTTGGAAAGAGGTAGTTTCCAGGGACTGCAAACAGGAGGATGATTTCTGGTGCAATGCACCAAAGGATTTAAATGCAATGCGCTCCTACAGTTCTGAGGCACCTGTTAATTAAGTTTGGGAATTGTTTTGTAACATAACCACAGTTTTGCAGGGACTGGTGCTCTGTCAGGGCTGGCTCCACCAGTTACACCCTGGGCATATAAAGACAGCAGACGTCTGCAGCCAGCTTCTTTTAAACATGGATGTATTTCATTCACAGTGAGGATTTCATGCCCCTTCTTCATCTCTCAGCCCTGTGGCACAGTTTGCATCCCAGACGTGCTAGGCAAGCTGCAAGCTGTGTTTGCAGAGGTGTTAAAATCATAGAACAGTTTGGGTTGGAAGGGACCTTTAGAGGTCACATAGTCCAACCTCCCTGCAGTGAGCAGGGATATTATCAACAGGTCAGGTTGCTCAGATCCCTGTCCAACCTGTCCTTGAATGTTTCCAGGGATGGAGCACCTACAGCTTCTCTGGGCAACCTGTGCTGGTGTTTGACCACCTTCACAGTAAAAAATTTCTTCTGTACATCTAGTCTGAATCTACCCTTGTTTATTTTAAAAACATCACCCCTTGTCCTGTCACAACATGTACTGCTAAATACTCTGTCCCCATCGTTGTTATAAACCCCCTTTAAGTATTGAAAGGCCACAATAAGGTCTCCCTGGAGCCTTCTCTTCTCCAGGCTGATCAACTCCAATTCTCTCAATTTGTCTCCATGGCAGAGGTGCTCCAGTCCCTGAGCATCTTTGTGGCCTCCTCTGGATCTGCTCCAACAGCTCTATGGCCTTCTTATGTTGGGGGCCCCAGATCTGGACACTGTACTCCAGGTGGGGTCTCAGCAGAGCAGAGCAGAGGGGCAGAATCCCCTCCCTCAACCTGCTGGCAATGCTGGTTTTGATGCAGCCCAGGATATGAGGTTATGTGGGTGTAATGGATGAACCAAGCCTTGCTCTCAGACACCACACAAAAACCAGAGGAACAATTGCCCCCTTTCACTGGCTTCTGCCATCTGATTTTAGGTCAGCCTGCCACCACCATGCCATCCAGGGATGGGTTTGTCCATGTTCAATGGACTACAGCCACAGGGCTTCTGCACCTCCCTCTGAATAATTCATAACCTCCACAGTGGCCTCAAATCATCTCCTAACCCACAGCAAATGTTTTTCTCTGCCCGGCCTCATCCATCTCGTTGAACTGTATCTGCTCTCACATTGTGGTGTTTATGTTCTTCAAAGAGCTGAAAGCCGTTATCCTATCTTCGCCTTAGTCATAATTTGGCCAGAACTTACACATTTCTTTCTCCTTTTATTTTCTAATCTGCCCTCTCAAGTCTCTCCCTTCAGGAGACTGGTCCCACAGGCTGCTTGGTTTTCTCTGTTTATCTTGGACCCGGAACAACTTTTTGAAATCCTAATAACGTAGATTTTGCAAAGCTAGCTGTGAAGCAAGAGACTTTCACACTCAACAAGCTCACGGGTGGCAAAGTGCCATGAGACAGCTGTTGAACTGAAAAGGGATTAGCAGAGCTAAGTGGATGTCCTTGAGCCATAAAGCCCTGGTCTCTTGGGTATATCTTCTCCAGAGGAGCAACTGATGCAGGTTAGGCTGTCCCACCCTGATCCAAATTAGCCGGCAGGATCATAGCACGGACCTTGGCAAGAAGCTTGTGTGAAAGATGCTTGAAGAGCAGGTCATGGGGGTGTGTAAGAGGGGAGGGCAGTGTATGGTCTCTAGACCCCAGGTTTTCCCTGAGAAATGTGTCTTTTCTTGGGGCTACATGAGACAGGGATTTATTAGATGACACAGCTGATGGCGAGCTATAGTCTCACTGTTTCTCAGTCATCATCATCATCATAACATGCAAATGGGCTGGAAATCACAGCTCACCCCAGCCTGGTGGGTCTGTGTCTTGGTTTAGGCTGGTGAGTTGATGGAGGAAAAGGTGTGCAATAACAGCAGGAGGGAAGGAGGAAGCCAGTTCTGCAAGTCCATTACTCCATGTGTGAGAGATGGCAGGTCTGATCGCTGACTGATTGGAATTTCAGGGTAAAAAGGTGGCTTTTCTCACTTTGAGATAGGGCTAGAAAAGACTTCAGGCAAGTTAATGAGATTAAAGTGCTGCCAGAAAGCACTGAACCAGTATAACCCTTGGGGCTCATATTATAGTTTTAGACTGCCTGTGAGGTTATCAGTACTTTCCGTCTGTGCAAACTGAAACCTCTTGGTGATCAATGCAACTTCCATCAAGTTTGGAAGAGATAAGACGCTGAAATGAAAGTGAGTGGCACCTGGAGGTCTCCTCTTTTACACTGCAGAGCAAAGCCTTTTAGTGGCATTAGCAGTGGGAAGAGGTTGTGCAATCTTGGCATGGTTGAAACATTCAGTCAGGCCACCAGAGCAAGTATATGCTTTCTGCATAGGCTTACCCTCTTTGTAAAAAGAGAAAAAAATCGCCATCTCTGTAGGGACTATTAGTGTCCTAAGCCCTGTTAACAAAAGGCAAGGAGGTGGTCAATGTGATTACAAGGGTACAGCCAGGACAGGGTGATGGGACACCAGGAATCCTGCTCTTGGCTCATCATAGACTTGTGCCAAGGCTTTGGCCAACTGCACTGCTCTTCTCTATTTTGCCTGCTGCCTTTTGTGTCGTTACATTGGAAATTCAGAGGAGGTTTTCACTGTGGGCGTGCGTGGGGGCCCGTGTGTGTGCGCAACACACTGACGTCTCTCAGTACAACGACAATATAAATTATATTGTGTCAAATTCTTGGAGCAGTGGTATTGGAAGAGTTTCCTCCCTCAGAGACTTTGCAAAATAGCTACCTGTGAAATTAAATTAAACATTTCTTCTCTTGGGGTTTAAACAATACACTCCCTCTAGCTTGGGCTAAGAGTTTCTTTATACTCTATTACTTTATAGATTAATACAGATCAGGAAATTAATCGCTTTTTTTTTCAATAAGACTTTTTTTTCTTGCAGATTTTAGATTTTCAATTTACAAAGACTACTTAGGGGAGACCTCATAAAATCCCATGTATGTGAGGAATGTAACCTTAAGATCTGGTTCCTGGTACCTGGTTCGCTCTGCTCCTCAGATCTGCTCTGCCTCCCCCAACTGATAAGAGTGGGGCTGGGTCTGCCTGCCACACTCATTCAATTACTCTTGATGCTGTCTTTTGTCTCCGCTGGGCCCTGGACAGGCACAAATCAAAGCTGTCACGTCCCGCAGAACCCTGGTTTGGCCTGGAGTCCAGAGATCTCTGCCTTGTTGTAACCATTTGTTATGTTGTGTGGGGTGGAAATTTGGATGCCTCTTTTGCCTCGTCACCCAGCCTTGAACACTAATTTTGAAGGATGAGGTTTTGCAGTACTGCATTGGGCAGAGCTCTTCTGGTGGTCCAGGGACCACATGCACAAATGCCCAAAATAAATCCCTTCAAGGAAAAATAAAAATCTCTCAGTCCCACTTTGCCAGGGCCTTTTCTGCTGCTTCTTCTTGCTGCTATCAGCCAAGGCTTGAAATCCTTTTAGGAGCGGTTTACCCAGCGAGCTCAGTGCCTGTCTCCGCTGCCCCCATGACACCTTTCTCCATGAACCCTGCAACCAGGGCAGATGCAGGAGCTGGCAGAAAGCATCCTTGCTGGAAAGCTGGCCAGGGCTGGATTTGGCAGGCAGGTACCATCATGTCCCGGAGGTCACTAAGCCATTGCCAATGTTCTCCGTACAAAACTGGCTCAGGGAGGACCTTTCTGAAGTGCAGAGGGCAGCAGTTTTATCTGTGGCAGCTGGCTATCTTTAGACAATTTTAATAAATCAATGGGATTAAAAACATTCCTCCCTCCAGCCGCCTCAGGGGCGTTTAACCCTGTCAGGCTGTGTGATGAGGAGGAGAGTCTTTGAAAACCAAATGCATCAAAAAGGGAGATCTGGAGGAGTTTGAAGTCATCTCCTCTTGAGCAAGTCCTGTGTTAAAGGGATGATCCCAGCTTCCAAACAATCCTTTGTGGGTAATTATACTTTTATCAGCCTTAAAGAAAATAAAAGCACACAAAAGGAAACCAGTGTATCCGTTCTGCACTAGCATCACTGGATATTATCCCCATTGCATAGTATCTGATGTCTTCCTGTCATTTATTGAGTGGTGTGAAGTATTTCCACACTTCTTCTCTAGGGGACATTGCACATGCATTTGTTCCTTGATTTTGGCAGTTTGGGAAGTTTGGCTGGGAATTTGGAGGGGAACAAGGTCATGAACCTCTAGTGAGCAAAGAAAAGGCAATAACTGTTCTAGAGTTATCCAGCTCCTGTCCTGCACACCAGACGTATCAGGTGTAACAGTACCATAGGTCCCATAGTGCCCTGCACAATGGGCCTGGTTCCTGAAAAATGGCCTGCAAGACAATATTCCTCATTAATTACCATTGCAGGGACAATCTGCAAGCCTCGCAAGTCCAAGCCTTTGCACCTAGCTGACCATGACAGAGGTCCTGAGATTGACACCCCACATTACTCCCCATTGCTCTGCCATGACTGGGGGACAAGCCATCAGTATATTTGCAGTCTGGATCCACCTCAAGGGCCTCCCCAGACCATGACCCTGAGCTTGCCTGCCTGCCTGTAGACATTATCTAATCACCCTTTGAGATTGTTCCCTAAGGAAATGTGCTTCCCTTCCCAGCAAAAAGCCTTTTCCACTGACAGAGATGGAGCACTGGTGAATTGAGAGGTGCAGAGCTGGCTGCAGAGGGCTGTCACCTTCCTGCCTGGGTCCTTATTTAAAGCTCCTTGATGTACACCATGTTTGCTTGCGTGGAAATCCAGACCTTCACAGTCTGTTTTCAGCTTCAACACTCAGCTCCCACCGACCACTTTTCAAAGGTGGTCAAGCACTTTTTCACTCAGTGACAATAATGGGCTCTGTGTTTCTAAAACTAACCTGTTTTTTCATGATGGGAACAATTTTCAGTCACTAGAAGTACAGCTACAATGTGCCAACAAGACTGTTTCCAAAGGCCACGTGCACATGGGAAAGGAGAGCACAGTAACATGAACTGGGGCCATGACTGTGTCAAATGACTGGGAATACCCCTCCTGGACTGGCTATTGTTCCTGGGGGACCACGACTCCAGGGTAAATATGCATCCCAGCAACAAATGCCCTAAAGGACAGTGAAGCCCCAGATGAACAAGAGCACCAGGGTAGCAGTATGTCCAAAAGAAAGGTGGGGTGTGGACCATCCCAAAGAAGGTAAGTAAAGGCATGTTTTTCTACTCTTTCCCCACATGTTCTCCATCTCTGTTCTCAGCACAGTTAGGAGACAATGGCAAAAACTACTGAGTGGTTCTGAAACCACTGAATGTTGAAAATTCACCAGTGGTTTTTCTGCTCAGAGTAGTCAGCATTAAAAACAAGTAAAACTTTGGCTTCATTGGGTTTTAGAATCTAATGTTACATTCATTTCAATGGTTTTTTCCCCTAGAAATTCTCAATTCTTTACAAACAAAACCCAAGAACATCATATAACAGTCCCAGTGGCTAAGGATAAGCAACAAACACAAACCAAGGGCATCAGAATTTCCTGGAAATATCACCCATGGGATTCCAACCTCAACTCCTCCTTTCTCAGCTTTCATGATACACCATCTAAAGCTTCTGGCCTGCAACTATCCAATGTCCTGGAACTTGTTCTGCTCCTCCTTGCCCCAACAAGCAACACAAGGTGAATTTTACCTTGAGCTCAGGGTACATTCAGGGCTTAAAATATGGTTTAGATATTGCCTCTGCAGCAGCCCTGTGCTTGTATTTCTCCACTGACTGCAAAAGCGTTGAAGGGGGAGCTTTCCTTGTTGCTGCTGTCACTGTTCTCTTACGAATGGGGTCCTACAGGGTCCAGCAAGCTTGGAAGAGCTGCAGTATGAGAGGTACTAATGCAGAAGACAATAGGAAGAGATTACGTGATTATTAAATGGGGGAAGAGTCTCATCTTATAGATTTATTTGCCTGCTTTTATTGTCCGTTTCTCCAGGTTCGTGCTCAGATATTGACTACATGTCTGCAGGACTGGTTAGATCCAGTTTTTGTTTAGGGTGCTTACCTGCAAGGATGGTAATTACCAAAGCTGATGCTGTAGCCGCCTCTGTGAATGCAGATAAACTGTCAAATAATGCAGTAATTTGACTATGTGTGTAATAATCTGCTACCAGATCCAACAAATATTAGCTGGCTGCACTGTGCAAACCCTGGCTGTTGAGTGGGCTCTAAGCATTGCTTGTTTTCCTTGTAAGCCTCTAATTCAGATGACTCCTCAACACAGAGCCCAATGTGACTTCTGACATCTTTTGTAGTAGAAGCGCACACCCTAATTAAGTGAAGGAATGAGATAAAACAGCTGCCTTCCTGAAAAGAGACCCTCCTTACAAATCTCATCCTAACAGGAGGAGCAGGAAGATGCCAACAGCTGCATGAAATCACTATAATTAAAAATGAAAAAAAAAAAAAGAAAGAAAAAAGAAAACTTTCCAGTAAGCAGATAGCTGTGGGTGTCCTGCAGTGGGGAAAGGTTAATTCCAGCCTCATTTCCCAGCTGGCTCCATGAGGACAGAGGTTAAAGATGAAGCTGTAACACACACATGTCAGCACAGCTCAGATCCCTGCCTAACAGGGCATCCTCCTGCAGTTTGCCCCAATTAAACCTCTTTCCCGCCCATTTGGTAAAGAGAATCCACCTTCCAGCATGCTTTATTGGAGTTAAAAAAGCAGTGTCATTAATTATGAATGCTTAAAAGGTTGTGTCTCCACTTGAGACATCTGGTCTCATACCTTAGAAGACAAGTATTGAAAAGAGACAGCCGCTGGGGGCTGCTACCTAGACAAACCACTGAAAATAACTGGAAGCTGGAGATCATCTGGAGGGGCATATTACATGTGCTTGTTCTGCTTGGACCCCTCCCCTGGGGTCTGCTTGCAGCCACTTTTCTGTTGGCTTTCCTCTTGCAGATAGGGTCAGGCTGCCCTATCAAAGCCAAACAGACATTTCCAAGAAAGGGAAAAACCAAAGGAAGAGGGGGAAAATCTGGGGGAAAAAAAAAGATGTTTAAAGCCCAGATGTTCCCAAACATGTTCAAGGAGCTGGGAGGCTGCCAAATGATGCTCTGGGTGGAGTCCTGGCAGTTCAAGGGAACAGAAACTGTCCCTGTTGCTGCTGGGATCTCCCACCCTGGTTTGTTCCCTTGCCAAGGCTGAGGTTGACAAGGAGATCCTGTTATTTGCTAAGGCCTCACAGGAGGAAGGTATAAATAAAAGGGTGAAAGAAAAGAGCAACCAGGATCCTAAAAAGAAGCTCTGGAAGAGTGGTTGTAGCCTGGCTCATTTGATGCACTGCAGAAAGGACATAGGTCAGAGCTGCAAGCTTTCCTGTGAAGATGCCCATATGCCCTGCAGGAGCTTTTTTACCCAATGTAAGCACCCTCTAGGGTGCTTTTTGGCTGACTGTGGACTAATATGCCTCGGCGATTAAATACAGCTTTGAGGCCACTTACACAGCTTGGTGATAGCTAAAACATCCCTGGCTGCAAGTTAGGCAGGGCAGCCCTTAAAGTGTTTTAGAAAGATGCATCATTCTGCCCTATTTTTCTGGTACTTCATTCTTTCAACCCTTAAACTGAACTTTTTTGCTCCTCACAAACCTTGTGTCTCATCAGGGTCCCAGGATTTACCCCCACCAATATTTTCCTCCGTGCAGCCCTCACTGATCTTGCCCTTCTGCCATGCTGCACCATGCCAAGAGGCCGTAGTGTTAAAATAGTGATATATCAAGGCAGTATTGCTCATTCTGAGGTATCAGAAGCCCATTGCTGCCCTGGTGGAGATCAGAAAGCTGCCCTTGATATTACTGCAAGGAAAGCAAATAAATCAGCCTTTACACATGCATCCATACAAGGTTAGCAGGTACGAGTTGGTGCTGGTTCGCAGCACCCAGGGTGTCCATAAGCAGATCATGTGCTCATCCTCTGCAGAGTATTTTTATCCAGCAAAACTATATTATTCCTTCATTACCAGTCTCAAGAAACACAATTTTAAGTTCGGAGTTTGAAAGTTGCACGGGATTGTGTGGTATAAAAACATAGGCAGTCGGCGGAGAACAGTGTAAGCTATGGAGCAAACTGAGAAAGACATTCACTAAATCCTTCCAAAACTGCAGAGCACCATAAATCTTACACCTACTTGCAATTTGATTCCCTTCATGGGGGGTCTGGGTGACCTTTATCTCTGAAGTTTTCCTGTGGGCTTTCAACCTCTTGTACTTAGAGCTTTGGACAGCACTAGTCAGGGAGTTGATTTTTTCTTATCCCTAAAATTCTGTCAAAACTAAGCCATATTCCTTGGAATATGTCTGGATGTTTTTTCAAGTAACCAATTGTTTGTTTGTTTATTTGTTTGCTTTGTTGGTGAAAGCTTTTTGTTATAGTGGTTTTTCAGTATGTTGGTAGTTTGTTCGTTTTGCAAAAGCTACAAAAGGAAAAAAAAAAGGATGTTTTTCACCAAAAAGTCTGAATTCTCTAACAGAAAGGCTTAGAGAGAGAATTTCTAGGGAAAAAACAATGGGAAAGCTGAGGTTGTGGTGAAGTGTTTGTGTGCAAAAATGGGGACAGACTTTTTAGCAGCATCTGTTGCAATAGGAAAACGGGTGATGGTTTTAGAATAAATGAAGATAGATTCAGACTAGATATAAGGAAGAGATTTTTTACAATGACGGTGGTGAAACACTGGCACAGGTTGCCCAGAAAGGTGGTAAATGCTCCATCCCTGGAAGTATCCAAGGTCAGGCTTGATGGGGCTCTGAGCAACCTGTTCTGGTTGAAAATGTCCCTGCTCATGGCAGGAGTTAAACTGGATGAGCTTTAAAGGTCCCTTCCAACCCAAACCATCCTATGATGCTATGAAATACAGGTACTAATGTGAGTTTGTGTACACGTATGAGCGTGTGTGTATACAAGTAATTTACCAACCAACTCCACGTAGTTACAACCAAACCAAACATTTCAGAAGTCAGTTTGGTAGCCAGTAGACAGAGTGAGAAACTATTCAAATTTTTAAGTTCCTGTGCTGGGCCTGTGACCTGTCAGTTTAACACATTAGTGCAGACATGGCCTGTGAAGAAGGTTATAGTACATATCCTCATGAGCCTTGATGTCCCAACAGCCAGTGGAAATTTGGGTGATAATTAGTTGTTATAGAAAGAGCAGCCTGAAAGTCTATCCCAGCCATGCTCCTGGAGACCAGGATCCTCACAGTACAGGACAGGTGACTACAGAACCAGCACTGCCCTCTAACACACAGGCTGAACCATGTCCTGAGGGGAATACCTTAATTTGAGATATTTTCTACTTTACGTGCCTCACCAAGGGAAAAAATGCTGTTGTTTACAGTGCACGCAATTCAGACTAGTGCAAATATTTGTACCAAGAGTGAATAAGCCCTTCTGGGTCATGAGGGGGAAAGAATTGGTCTGAATTTGTGCAAAGTGGCCAGCCAAGTGAAGCAGTGCTGTCTTCAGATGTGTGTCTTCACAAAGATGGTTCATATGGCCTTTTAGGGGGCAAGGACAGCCCACTTGTCCAACCATAAAACTCAAAGGATGTTGTTAGAGGTTTTCCTTCTCCATCACCTCAGCCTTTTTGGCCTGTCAAACTGGACTTAGGACTTCCAGGTGTGGTTTCTGAGCCTCAGTTCTGTGAATGGGTGCTCTCATTCATCCCCCAAAAGGACGACAGCACACCATTCAAAGAAGATCAACCCATCCCAACAGCTTTGCAGGGATGCTTGCTCATGGATGAAGAAACTATCGTGAAGGTCTGTGGGATGAGGCTGATAAGGAGTGGGAAACTCCTTTTTATGTCACTTTGCTGCACCACTCTGAAGACATGATAACACTACAGTGCCGTTTGCAGGGTTGGTTGGCCTAGAAAGCTAAGTCAGAGGCTAAGAAGCAGTTACTCTTCTGGGTCAGTTGTGATTGATGAAGTCATTGATAGCAACAGGAATTAGGATAAATGGTGAAAAGCTAGAAAAGTTATACCTTTGGGAACTAACAATATGGGAGCAAGGTAGTAATAAAGAAGAAAGAAGCCCTCTACACCCTTATCAGGAAGTGGAAGACCTCGAGTACTCATAGATGCTGAAAAGCAGTTGTTTGGTCAGGGGTATTTCTAGCACCTCTCTCTTTCCTCCCTGTTCCCTATTCTCTCTTCACTCCTTCATTATTCCTATTTGTATAATTCATTGTCTCATTTATTATTCAGCTCTTCTAATGGCTAGGCAGCCTGATCTGGTTGGCAGGTCTTGCTGTGCAGAGACTCACAGCAATATCTTGGTGTCCCACAAATGTCACTTGGAGGATGAGTCCAGCCTCCAACATCTGTATTCTTCAGGGCTTGCTTCTCTGCCATGAGGCAGTGAAAAGCCATGTACCCACACCTACCAGCTACATTTCACTTTTCCTGTGTAACTCCCCTTTAGTTAGTCCAGAATGACATCTGGCCTATCACCCCTCTGTCTTCCCCCAGATGCAACTGGTCTTTGGGTCAGAAGAGACATGACAGTGACACAACCTATTCCCCAAAACTTGTCAAAAATGTGTGTTGTTAACAGAAGACAGGATGGTTGTGGTTATGCCTGCCTTCCTTCCTTCCTTCCTTCCTTCCTTCCTTCCTTCCTTCCTTCCCCCACCCTTGGTGACTCCCTCCAGAGAAGAGTTGTAGTACCATGAAAGGTGTTGGACCACCAAGTTAGAGACATTTCCACTGTCACTCTGATTTGCAAATTTAGGCAAGAAGGATGTGCAGACTCTCATCCTTACCAGCCTCATCCTCCCCTCTCTGCAAGTGCAATAAGCCAATCAGTTTGAACTAAAGGCTTACACAATATAAGGGGATTAGGGGCAATATTTCTGCAACCCCTCCCTTGCAACACGACATAGGCAAGAGTCAACATACACAGCTCCTTTCCTCCATCGTTCCTCCAGGTAAACCTTATGCTGTTATATCACAGCCATTCTCAGTCTTCTCTTCAATTTAGAGCCAGTGCTGTTGCTTTGCTTCAAAATAGGAAATACAAGGAGTGGATCTGCCTTTTTTTTTTTTTAATTGAGCACTTATTTGCAGCAAAGCGAGAAATGAGAACTAGCATCAGAGGAGCACACTAATGCAGAACAATAGCAAAGATCAATAAACAATTCAATCCTTTCTGAGAAAAGAAGTCTGAGGCAACCTCCGGGAATCCAATAAAGTGTACACACACACATGAGCAGCAAAAACCAAAAACGCTGCATATTAATTCAAGCCAACTGCTTTTCCAGAGTAGAACTTGAAAAACATAAACAAGTTACTACAAAAACAGAGGAAATTGGCTGGCATTTCCAAGTCTTCCTTTCACAGCTTTTGAAGATATTCGATAAGAGATCCTCTCAGTCTTTTGAAGTCAGGGACAGTCCATTTCCAATGCCAATTGAAAGGCAGAGTCATCATTTTCAAAGGAAATAATGTATTCCATCCCTGCTACAGAAAGACCAAGCTCCACCTTATGGATCACAGCTCCTCCTCTGGTGGGACAAAGCAGATCAGAAGATGCCTGAGAGCTCCCAGGCAGAGCGTTTCTGATCAAGAGGACTGGTTACAGAACAAATACCCAGAGGAAATGGAATCAGCCTCTGGGAAACTGGCCCTTTCTGAAGGCAGACCTTTTATCATGAGCATGACACATCAATTCTTAAAGCCTTTTTCAGCCTAAAGTCCCGGTGGCAAACAACCCCTTCCAAGCAGAAGTTTGGCTGCACCACTTGGCTATTTCCATTGATTTTCCTTGGCAACTGAATGGATATTCCAGACACTGGAGCCACTGAAAACAATTCCCAAGCTGTAGAAAACCTTAAGGTCATCCAGAGTGGTCTACATATACACACATGTACATGTGCAAGTTGAATCCATGAGTACAAATGCACAGATACTTAAACCTGCCTTGGCATCTTTTCCTGGTGCAAGCTGAAACACAGACTGAGTATCTCAGCTGCTTCTGCCCCTGCTCACAACTCAGTGCTGGCACAGGTGTCATTGCCAGGATGCCATGTCTCTCCTCCTGTTATAAATGTGCTTGTTCAGCAGACTGGATGGGGAGGTCTAGCTGCAAGCCCACTGGCATAAATTGCTCTCACTCTCAGCTGATTTCTCATCAGGGGCTGGTTAAAAACACTCTTAAGGCTAAGAAAGATGTATGTAGAGGACAAAGAGCCTTCACTAGGTTGACTCATCATCTGCTTTAATAAAGACACATCCTTCCTAGGGCTACTGGGAGGACCTGTGTTCAGGAATGCTTTATTCTTGGAGGAAGTCCTTTCCAAAAAAAAATACTAGGAAGGGTGGGGTCACTATTACAAGCTCTGATGTTATAAATGAGTAAAACCCTTTCCATTAACCCATCACCTGATCTGCAGTGACTGACCACCCATATTTGTGGTCTTAATACATATGGATTGCCAAAGTGCATCAGCCTGCACTACATCTGTGGCAGGGCTGGCTCACACCACTCATACGAGCAGATACTGGGGCCTCAGCTGACAGGTTTCTAAGATTTCTAAGATTATTTCTAAGCTATAGTCCCTCAGTTGCCTTAGACACTGTGTTGTACCTGCCAGCCTAAGACATCTGGAGAAT
This sequence comes from Mesitornis unicolor, assembly GCF_000695765.1. NCBI lineage: Eukaryota > Metazoa > Chordata > Aves > Mesitornithiformes > Mesitornithidae > Mesitornis > Mesitornis unicolor. The sequence continues at coordinate 21,905 of NW_010168626.1, forward strand.
TCCTTTGAGCGAGTAAGCTCATCTGGGATGTATAGTTATATGTGCTACTCACACTATATAGCACTAGGCATAAACACATTCTTAATTTTAACTCAATTTTAACTGCAATCTGCAGTTAATACCCATCTGGGTTAATACCATTGCTAATGTGCACAGAGAAATGGTCTGGGTTATGACTGCTGAGAGCTTGGCTACTTGAGATACAACCAGTGCCAACACAGCTGCACATACAAAACTGTAACAGCTGATCTTGATCAATAACCTCACAGCACTGTGGGTTCATGGGCATAGAAGAATTTGAGTCAGCGAAGAGTACAAGGCTGGCATGCCTTCTGTCACTGCTGCATTGATGAAAGACTGCTGAGCTCTGACTTTCAGAAACTAATGATCCTCTGTGTGACCCAGATACATGGGAGGTGCAAGAGAGGCTCTGGGAAAAGATTATTTAGGTTTCAGGCTGAGCAAGTCTGAGGAAGAAAGCTCTGGGAGCCATTTAAACCAGGCTTTACTACGTTATTGTGCATTTCTTGTCTGACTAATACTGTTCATAAAGCTGGACTGTGTAGTAGCCCAAGAGAGGCTATGTTTTCATTGTATATGAAAGCATAATAAAAGAAAAGCTTGCTCCCAGAAAGCTTTAGAGACTTAGAAAAAAATATTGTTCATAGAATCATAGAATGATTTTGGTTGGAAAAGACCTTCAAGATCATAGAGTCCAACCATCAAACCAGCCCTAAGTCTGCCACTAGACCATGCTCCTAAGCACGAAGTCTCCTCATCTTTTAAACACCTCCAGGGATGGGGACTCCACCGCCTCCCTGGGCAGCCCCTTCCAGTGTTTGACAACCCTTACAGTAAAGAAATTCCTCCTAATACCCAACCTAAACCTCCCGTGGTGCAACTTGAGGCCATTTTCCATTGTCCTATCACTATCTACCAGAGAAAAGAGACTGACCCCGATCTCACTACAACTTCCTTTCAGGTAGAGGGCAATAAAGTCTCTCCTCAGTCTCCTTTTCTCCAGACTAAGCAACCACAGCTCCCTCAGCCACTCATATTTGAGAAGACAGAAAAAGGATTAAAGTCAACACAATGACACTTGCAAGTCTAAACAGTAGATCATTGGTAGAGGTAGGAGATGAACCCAAGTTTCCTGGCAGTCTATTGCTTTGTTCTCTTGCCTGCTCTGGGTGACAGATTCAAAAGCTGGAGGAAAGGAAGGAGTGGCACATGACAAAAATAGGCAGATGTGATTTTTAGTAAAGACCTCTGTTTGCACAAGTACCAGGTTCTCTTATCTCATTGACACATTTGTTCTATGAGCATAATTACTCACCTCCCCTTCTACTACCAATATCAAAAGCAGCAGAAAACCACTGACCCTCTTCTTCTGTGTTATCCATCTCCATTCATTTTCTCCTGACATATGTAGTGAGTACGGAGTGTGCAGTCCAGTCAGAAGACCAATGATCCGCTGTGATGTACAGCATTTCATTCTGTTACAAGTATGCATTTGCTCTGCCAGAGACAGAGCCCTGAACTGGGCAAGGAGCAACAAAGAGCCCATAAAGGAGATAATTTATCCTTTTCCCAGACACATCTGTGAAAGCAACTTATCTTCCCCTTCATCCACCCAGAGCCAGGATGTGGTTCTTATCTGCCTCTAAACCAGACAGAGTGGAGCATGGTGCCCTTTAAGGTCAACCTGGTGAACAAAAAAGGAGAAGTAGCAACATTTTTAAGCTTGTTTTTTCTTAGCAGCTTGGGGTGTTGGACATGCCTGTCATCATGGCAATCACTGGGGAATGGAACTTCTGCCTGCCTTTTATTATCCTCTTGGAGCACCTATCCCAAGTGTTTGAGGTCCATTTGCAGGCAAAGCCACTCAGCTGGTGTGTTAGTACAACACTTGATGGGATTTGGCTGTCTAAAGGCTGATGTCCACAAGTCTACAACTGCACTAGCCACACTAGGGTCCTTTTGTCCCCTGCATACAAGGGCTTGGGGATATTGGTGGAAGAAAAATTAGACAGGAACCAGCAATGTGCATTTAGAGCCCAGAAAGCAAATCATATCCTGGGCTGCATCTAAAGAAGTGTAGCCAGCAGGTCAAGGGAGGTGATTCTGCCCCTCCACTCAGCTCTTGTGAGAACTCACCCAAAGTCCTGCGTCCAACTCTGGAGCCCCCAACAAAAGAAGGACATGGAGCTGTTTGAGAGGGTCCAGAGGTGGTCACAAAGACAATCCTCTGATCTGAGGCTGGAGCACCTGTCCTGTGAAGAATAGCTGAGAGAGTTGGGGTTGCTCAGCCTGAAGAAGAGAAGGCTCCAGGGAGATGTTATTGCGGCTTTGTAGTACTTAAAGAGGGCTTACAAGAAAGATAGAGAAAGACTTTTATCCAAGGCCTGTAGTGACAGGACAAAAGACAGCAGTTTTAAAATGAAAAATGGTAGATTTACATTGAATATAAGGAAGATTATTTTATTTTTACAATATAGGTGTGAGGCATTGAAACATGTTACCCAGAAAAGTTATGAATGGCCCATCCCTGGGATTGTTCAAGGTCGGGTCAAGGGACAGCAGTTTTAAATTGAAAAACGGTAGATTTACATTGAATATAAGAAAGATTATTTTTTTTTTTACAATATAGGTGGTGAGGCATTGAAACATGTTACCCAGAAAAGTTATGAATGGCCCATCCCTGGGATTGTTCAAGGTCGGGTTGGACAGGGCTTTAAGCAACCTGATCCAGCGAAAAATGTCCTAGCCCATGGCAGTAGGGTTGGACCAGATGACCTTTAAAGGCCCCTTCCAACCCAAATCATTCTGTAATTCCATGGCTCTATGTACACATCAGGTTGCTGGCCAATGCGGTCAGTGAACAATGAGGTAACAGAGTGAACCCTGCTAACACAAATGTCTGTAGTGGCTGAGGTGAATCTCATGCCTACAACTCCTGACTATCTGTTTACTATAGCTGAAACCTCAGTCCCCAGCTGAGAAAAAAAAAGCTCAGTTCAAGTGGGGCATATCCACTCTTAAAGCCAGATCAGATGAATCCCACCCTAATGACTCAGAGAGAAGGAATTGCATTAATATGGGCATGTATTTCCTTTCATTTGTCTTCTAGTCTGACTCCTGGTCATTTTACTTGATGCTTCCTAGTTCCTGTGTTATGAATAAGAGTGAGTAACCATTTCCTACTCACCTCCATTCTTCATCCACTGTTCATAGTTCTCAAATGTGGTTTTAGAAAAGAAACTAGAATGATGCTATACAAAAGATATGGATACACTGCAGCTTTAAGCAGCTCCATGCTGTTACTTTCTGGTATGTTCATTATTCCCTTCCAGTAATTCCTAACATTCAGCTCCCCTGAGCTCTGATGCTAAGATCTTTTTTCTGAGTGGAAATAACTACTCTAGAGACCATCACTGTGTATAAATGTTTAGGGCTGCATTTCCCACATGTGCGTTACTTTGCATTTACTAACACTCGGTTTCACCTGTCTCTTTGTTTCTTGATGTCTCAAGAGTTTGAGATGCTCCTGCAACTCCTGATGGGAATATTAGTTTCAATTACCATGAATAATTCTGTGCCATCAGCAAATTTTATCACTCCTTTATTGTCAATTTTTTCCAAATCATTTACAAGTGTTCTCAAGAACACAGCTCACAGGGGAAAACCCTGCAGGACTCTCCTGGCAATGCTTTCCATTATCAAAACCAAGCAATTCTTTGTTTCTTGTCTTTTAATCAATGAATAATCCATAAGAGCAGTCCATCCCACAACAATTTCATTTTTTGAATCCTCTGTTGAAAGACCTTGCTAAGACCTCTTCCATTTCCACTACACCAGCTAGATCATTCCACCATATGTTCACGAAGTTCTTCAAAAGAGTTTGATCTGTGGGGAATAATTTCTCTAAAAGCAGCATTACCTCTTCCTCAAATTGTTGCATTTAGCCATGAGGCTATGGATGCTATTCCTCTTTGTAGACCCTAACAATGAGTTTAACACAGATGTCAGCATTACTGAACCACAGTTTCCCAGACCATGGTGTCCTTCTCAAAAATTCACAACACAATTGCTATTTTATATTCCCCTGCAGCTATGTCTGAATAAAGTGACAAGCTGCACACCACAATTCATAGTACAGTAGTTGCATATCTCCATTCCCCTAGAACTCTTGAATCATGTTTTCTTTCTTGTCATCGATTTTTAAAAATTTATTTTACTAACCCTTCTGTTAGGAATCATTCCTCTGATTGACCTGTTCCTTCTTATTCCCCTAGATAACTGCTGATGTTGGAACCATCTTAAACTACTGCGTAGTTAACTTGGTTGGAAGAATTCATCAAGCCATTCTGCTGTATACAGTGGCCATGTCTTCCTTGCACATCTCCATTACTCCAGTTATGTCTAAGTCCCATAAAGTCCCTGGCAGATTCTTGCACCAATAAGTTCGAGAAAAGTTCTATTACTATTTCATTCCTTTAGTAAAATGGTTTTCAAAATCTTTTTGGCATGCTTTATTGATGTTTCATGTTAAACATTAAGCTCTTTTGTATTCCTCATTTCGCATTTAAATATTTCTAAGAATTGTCTTTTTGCTTCAATCACTTTTAGTCTCTTAGTAACCACTAGACTTATTTATCTAGGTTTAGCCTTTTTCAAAATCTTTTTAATACATGGTATATGTTTGTCCTCTGAGCTCGTTTGTTACCTTCAAAGTTTTTGCTGTGCCATCTATAGACATTTTGCACTTTTGACAATTCTTTTAGTTTTCTTTTTTGAAAGCTTCCTGCTTTTGACTAACATAAATCCCTTTTAGACACAAAGTTTCATTAGAGGGTCCTTTTATCTTGTTCTCTCTAGCAAGTATCTGAGCTTATGTACATTATATTCACTATTGCAGTACAGCATATCTTGCCTGTGGAAGCTGCTGGAATTCACAGACTTCAGGAACAAGGAAATAAAATCCTGTGATTCCTCCTGCATCGTGCCATTCTTTGCATAGTTCTTATTAACCATTTTTAAACCTCTGGTAGGGAGCAGAAAAAGCACTGGAATCTGACAGTCATTGATAAGAGTACATTGAGACACATCTATGGACCATCATCCAGTCATAGCCTGGAAAGATCTCTGAAGATCTCTGGTCCAAATTTCTGCTGAAAGCAAGGTTAGCTTCAAAGTTAGATTCAGTTCTGCAAGATCTCATCAAGTCAAACTCTGAACATCTTTAAGAAGAAGATTCTGCAGCTGTTGCAATAGTCAGTCATGCCCATGGCTTAGAATTGCACATTAAATCCACCCAGAATTTACTTTTCTGCACCTTTTTACTTGTCTCTTGCCATCTCACTGTTCACCTTTGGGGAATGTCTTCTCTGAGCAAAGTCCATTTCCATCTTCTGCAGAGCCTCATATTCTGTCCATTTGGTTCACATCTCTCCAGTTTCTGTATAAAGACACTATGTGAGACCATTTCTTTTGACTGACTTACTTCTGTCTTACTTAAGTAGAGGTAAACAACATTAGCTTCTCTTGTCTGTCTTTAGTGCCAGGCAGCTCATCACAGAAGTCAAAGAATTTGTCCAAACACAGTCTGTTCTCAGTAAACCATGATGAATGTACATGTGCCTGGAAATGGCTTGCAGGGGAACTTGCTCCGTTATTTTCCAAGGACTTTTCCCTTCTCCTTTTCCCACAGACTGAATAAAAGTTGACCAGATTTAAGAATGGGGGTCCTTGGACCCCTTTACTTGCCCCTTTGGAGCTGAGTGTGATGCTTGCCTTTTTTCCATCAGGAAACTCCTGAGTAGCCACAGTCATTCAAATCACCTCACCATGACATTGGCCAGCTCCCCCGCCCCCCTTGAACATGTCCTTGTACTCATGGACTTGTACATGCCTAGCTTACCATCACAGTCCCTAATTTAGTCCTCTTCTACTCTGGGTAGTATCTCTCTTCCTCTCTTACAAGGCAGGTAGATCTGGGAAGTTTGAGAAAAGAACTTGCCAGTAAATACTGAAACAAAGCAAGCACTATGTTCCTCAGTTATTTTCATATAAATAGTCCTACACAGGTCTGTGGCCACAGAGAAAGCAGCTGCCTCTGTGACCTTTTCCTGGAACATTTTCAGAGACACTCAGTTTCAAGGGTAGTTTTTCTGTCCAATGTGATCATCATAAGAACAGAGTTAAGGAACACCTGATGATGTTATCAGCTGCTTGTTTTTGGAACTAAAACTGTTTTTCTCAATATATAGTGTGCTATATATTCAGTAAATACTAACCTTTCCTACAGATGTCAGGGAGTTAGCAGAGCTGTGTTTATAGGGAACCTTACCAACAGCCCAGCCAGTGCTGATATTGCTGAGTAGGGGACAAGAGGATGAGTAACCTCTTCATCATGGCTGCAGGACCAGTAGTCTCATCCATCAGTTACCATTTAATCCACACTTCAATATTAAAACCCAATGTTTAACAACCATATGCTGCTTGGAAAGCTGAGCTGGAAGAACAGAGGAAGGAGTGTTGCTGCAGTTCACCCTGTTTGTCGGTTTTGCAGGATATTTTTACTTTGGTGTAACTCAAAGCTCCTAATTTTCCTTGTATCCCAAAGCAGAATCTGGTTCTGTGCCTGCATAGGATTGGGTTGGGAGGAAGGTTAGAACTGACTCGTGCTTGCTCAGAGAACCACGACTGAAGCTCCTGAGCTCCACTACTAATACAGGCCAATGCTAACAAGACCATAGTCCTGGTTTTAATCTGTTCCTCTTTCCACAATACTGGGCTCCTTTCTCCCAGCTCCAGTGCTCCTGCCTTAAATTCAGCCCTCTCCTGTTCAGGCTCTGGTCTGAATTCAAAGTGAAATCTGCCTTTCATTTCTCCGTCTTCCCACATGCCAATCTCCTTCCCCTCCCTCTACTCCTTGTAATTTATGTTCTCCTGCTTCATTGACACAGATGGGGTTTTACGTTTAAACAATGTTCCACCATGTACCAGTTGCCCCTGATAAGTAAACCCAGTCCTGGAATGACTCAGCTCCTTGGCATGCAGGTAATGTCTCCAGCTCCCTCCCATGGCATTCCTCCCCAGTGCCTGCATCTGAGAGATTCCCACTGCAAGCAATCAGACGTCTATATGTGTGTTTTAGGTGGCTGGATAGTCTATATGCAGTGCACTTAATCTACAAAGATTAAAGTCGTCATGTACAGATTTAATAGACGTCTTCATAGCAGATATGTCTTGAAAATCTCTTATTGCCTTCAGTAAAAGAAAGAGACTCGGTGTTCAGAAAACCATTGCCCAAAATAGGCCAAACACCTGCCAGCAGGTCTGTTTTGGTGCTGGTCTGAATGCACGGTGTGACCCATCCCTATCCCTCACAACTGCTTTGCAGAGCCCCTCTTTGGCCATGCCAGGACGCTGGCTACCACACCTGGATCACTGGAGCCTGAGTGATAGCCAAGGCTGGACAGGATACTCAAAGTGATATAGACCTATCTGTTGGCTTCTCCTAGCAGAGAGCTAGATCCTGGCTGTTCCTTCATCTCTAACCTATGACTCTGTACTGTCCATTTATGCTGATGAATTTTGAAGATTTCTTTGTGGCTGTTTTTGAGCTGTCTCAACCCTCAAATAAGTGATTGAGATGGGTTGGAATCACATCAAGAAGAACACTGCCAACACAGATAGACAGAGAGATCTGTAGCATTTTTTCCCCAAACATGTTTTCTTCTTGTTCCCATAACTGGAATCATCTCATGGAAGGAGATCCAAGCAGAGTGTCTCAATTAAAGTAATATTTCACTCCACAGATCTGATGGGTTTGCATCAGGATTATGAAGACAAATCCAAGACAGTTATGAATCTACAGAGCAATAGTGTGCTGATAAAAAGAAGGAGGATGACATTCCTCACAGCTAGGTAGGCTGACAGTGCAAAAGAAATAAGTACACTTAATGCTCTGTTCAGATATGAACATTGAGTCCTCTGCCCAGCAAAGTGCATGAATCTTATCAGCTAAACAGGGTCTTCATACCTCCTTGGGAACTTCACTGAGCCAGGTCACACCTCTGAGGTGTGATCCTCACCCTGAGTTTGTTTCTGCTTTGCAGTCAAATGATACAGCCCCTGGGAAGCCATCCCTCCACCTCCTCTCATTCTCTTGGCCTCTCACTGCAGTGGTACTGGCCATAAAAGTCAGCATTTCTCAGCTGGCCAACTCCCCATCCGCCCCCCAAAAAATTAGATGGGCTAAGTTAGCTTTTTGTGCTTCCAAAAAGAACACTGTGTGGTTCACCCACAAGTGATAGGAGATCTAATTTTCCTTGTCCTTTTTTTCCCTGCTACCAAAATGTCTTAAAATGTGTCTTTATTTTTGTCTTTTTATTTTTTAAATTTGAAATGCCAATGGCAACTCATTAGCATAACTCATGAAGTATGAATTGAATACTGATACTTTCCCTTTTTTAGTCTACTAAGTCACCCTGTATGCGGAGAGAGGACAAGAACGTGCTCTTGCTATGGGTTTATCTGAAGGCTGGCAGACATAAATTGTCCAATTTAACCACAGAGAGACATCCCCCTCCAGACTGAACAGTGCTGGTGAGGGTACTACTGGAGGGTACTGCAGATCTGTGAACTGCTCAGAGAAACACTCTCAAAGAGGAGTAAATAAATACATACATACATACATGAATACATAAATAAAGTTGAAAGTGTTTTAAAAATACATTTTTTATTCATTTCCAAATTGGAAGTTTGAAGTGTTAAATTGCAAAATTGGCTGTGATTTAAGTTGACCTTTTTTAAGAGTTTGCAGAGATAAGCAAAAAAGCCACCTGATTCTAATATGAAGTGTTTAATTTATGACGAACCCAAACTGATGACTCAATCTGACATGACTTTTTCTTGCTTTTCTATTTATGTGAAGGTAAAAAGAAAAAAAGAAAACGTTTCATTTGGGGTCAAACACTATCATTTTTGATTTTGACTAACTTTATTTTCTGAGTACAGCCTCTGAGCCAAAAAATCTCCCCAGATGAAGACTTAACACCCATTTTGACACTGTGGTTTTTCACCATATAGTGCAGACTATCAGCTGATAACCATTGGACACCGAATCTCTGTTCTTACGGAGATCATCTACACTTATGTAAGTATTTTTGTCAAATGATATGAAAATGGGAGATCTCAATGCCCTACATCAATGACAAAATCAGAAATCCCTCCTAAGTTTGTGGGACATACCTCTGTGCTCAGTCTGTTGTGGATGACCCACTGTGGACACACCTGCATATAGGGTACATCCAATGTCTTCCAGGGAAGGACCTTGAAAATGAAGATGAGCCTTTGATCCAACTAGAGAGACTGACTGAACTCCCAAGCAGCAGTTATCTTTCTTTCTCTCAAATTTATTTCCCAGATTCTACTTATTAACTTTAAATCTAACCACCAGATCTCATAGGGTGACTCCCTTCATGCACTTAAGGTGCACTGAAAATTGTGCAAGTGTTTAAAAGCTGTTGACCACGTGTGCCCTGCATTCCAAGAGGGTCCTTAGAGCACTTCTAGACCACATGTGCTCTGCATTCCAAGAGGGTCCTTAGAGCACTTCTCATATCCCAGCTGAGCCAGGTCCAACTGTAGAGATGAAGTGGTTTTCAGGTAATGCTTTAGGAATAAAACCAGAAGGAATTTGTGTCTGACCTGGTTACCTCCATGCACACTTTTAAGCAACTAAGTCTGAGGTCTTGGAGCAAATTCACAAATCTGTGTTCAAATTTTACATTGCAAGTCCATCTGAAGAGCGGAAATGTCATGATGGTGCCACCAATCCGTGTCCCCAGCCCTTGAATTGCCACAATTAATCACTGGCAGGTCTTACCTGGTGCCTTTTGAAAAAAGAATATTCTGAATAAATACTTTGTATTTAAGCTACTTTGTATTTAAGCTATTTCCACCTTGTGGAGGAAAAACTAAGTCTACTGGAGAAGATATGGCCAACTGTTCGGGAAAAGATGGTGTCTGTTAGCACTTTCACTCCCTTCCTAAACAGATGTAGGGCGCTAGGGGAGATTCACAGAGGCAATGTGCTATTTGCCTGGAAGGAGCATAACATCAGTGACTATTTGCTCTACCTTTGTGCAAACAAAGTGCAGATTCTTGCTCTGAACATGACTCCTGATCGCTTTTAGCATCCACCTTGCATGCAGCGTAGACTGAATCCCTGCCTCATACATTAGCAAAGAGATAATAAGGTGGGACATGTTTTATAACTCATCACAAAGAAATACCAAGGCCCTTGGGCTCAGCTCTCCCCATCTGGTGGCTCACAACCTGTTCCAGCCAGCAGGCAGGTCACTGTGGTGCTTGGCAACAATGCTTGGCAGAGCAACACGATGCTGGATCACACCCTCTTGCTTCCTGAAGCCACTGGCACAAAGCTGGCTCCCCCGTGCCAGGGCAGCACAGCAGCTCCATTAGCCAGACCTGAAATTTTGCCCTCAAATCCTCCATTTCTCCCACTCCTGAGGAGACTCGTAGGTGTGAAGGGTGTGAACCAGAATGGTTTGACTCGCTGGTATAGAGGTGTTGCTATTCCATCCTTATGGGAAGAGGCAAGAGAGGACACATTTAGGTTGGTGGGTTTGCTGTACGGTGTCCACTCCCTTGCTTACTGCTTTGCTCTTCTGGTTACCCAGGCTTTGTGCCCTTCCCAGAACCTGTCCGTCCAACAGATCTAGCAGATCCCACACCTCTTAAAAGGGCAGTTTGAGAGATGTGGACATCTCCTCTTTCCCAGGCTGCTTCCCTGAAGCCTCTTCAGTCATCTGATGAAGGAGGACAGATAACAACCACACGTGGCAGGTCTGCTGTGCCCAGCACCAGGTCAGCAAACTAGGTAGCACTGTAGTCACCTTAAGACTAAGCATCACTGTTCCAAATTTACAGACCAGGGAAGACCGAGGTGGACATGGGCCTCAACCCAATCCCACAACAAGAGTAGAGCCCAGCTTATCCATCTTCTTGGCTCTAT
>NW_010168627.1:0-482 GCF_000695765.1 Mesitornis unicolor
CCGCCATTTTGACGTCCTCCAAGATGGCGGCCAAGATGGCGGCCAACCCTCCCTCAACCCACAGAAACACCCCCAAGATGGCGGCTGCCATGGACACGCCCCCCAAGATGGCGGCCAAGGGCCTCAGACCCCTCTCAAGAGCCATCCAAGATGGCGTCCACCATGAAGACGTCATCCAAGATGGCGCCCGCTATGGAGACTTCATCCAAGATGGCGCCCAAGGGCCTCAGCCCCATCTTGAGGCCATCCAAGATGGCGCCCGCCATAGAGACGCGCCCCAAGATGGCTGCCGCCATGTTGACGTCCTCCAAGATGGCGGCCAAGATGGCGCCCGACCACCTCCAACCCTCAACCCGCCGCCATTTTGTCTCAAACGGCCGCCATTTTGAGTCAATTGGCGGCCATTTTGAATCAATAGGCGGCCATTTTGTGGTCAATAGACCATCTGGCCGCCCTTTTGTCTCAAAAGGGCGCCATTTTTG
>NW_010168627.1:823-1588 GCF_000695765.1 Mesitornis unicolor
GCCAAAGAGCCCTTGGGCCCCCCTTTTTGCCTCAACCGGCCGCCATTTTGAGTCAATAGGCAGCCATTTTGTGGTCAGTGGACCATCTGGTGGCCATTTTGGACCAATAGGCGGCCATTTTGAATCAATAGGCGGCCATTTTGTGGTCAATAGACCATCTGACCGCCATTTTGGGCCAGCAGGCGGCCATTTTGGGGCCAATAGACCATCCAGCCGCCATTTTGGACCAGCAGGAGGCCATTTTGGACCAATAGGCGGCCATTTTGTGGTCAATTGAGCATGTTTTGGTCAACCAGCCGCCATTTTGTCTCATCTGGCCGCCATTTTGGACCAGTAGGCTGCCATTTTGGACCAACAGGCGGCCATTTTGTGGTCAGTGGACCATCTGACCGCCATTTTGGACCAATAGGCGGCCATTTTGAATCAATAGGGGGCTGCTTTTTGGGGGCAAAGACCCCCCCCAGCCGCCATTTTGGACCAGCAGGCGGCCATTTTGAACCAACAGGCAGCCATTTTGTGGTCAACGGACCATCCGGCGGCCATTTTGGACCAGCAGGCGGCCATTTTGGGGTCCTTGGACCACGTTTTTTTCCCTCCCACCCCCCCCAAAACCCCCTCACCGCTGCAGAAGCTGCTGATGTTGAGGGTCTCCCGCAGCAGGGGATGCTCCACCTTGCAGGAAAACTCCGCCCCCAGGTCCCAAACGTGGCGGCTGACGTTGACCTGGCTGATGAAGGCCCCCTTGGAGCCCGAGCATTGGTCGCA
>NW_010168628.1:0-2242 GCF_000695765.1 Mesitornis unicolor
GGGGACTGTGGGGTTTTTTGGGGGGTCCTGAGCTTTGGGGGGGGGTCCCTGTGTGGAGGGGTCCCAGGGTTCTCCTGATTGAGTTGATTTTTCTGATTGTTTGGTTTGTTACCTGGTTTAGTACCAATTTATTGTGGATTTTATTCTTATTTCGCATGTTGTCACTGCCGGTTTGTTCTCAGTCTTTGGGTTGTTTGTGGGAGTTCCCGGGTTTATTCATTTTAGCCGATAAATGCCATTTTTTACCCAACAAATGCCATTTTAAAACTAGTGAACCCACTTTTATTTGGTAAGTGCCAATATTTACCCAATAAACGCCCACATTTACCCAATAAATGCCATTTTAAAACCAATAAATCCACTATTTATTTAGTAACTTCCGATTTTAACCCCATAAATGCCCTTTTTAACCCCATAAATGCCCTTTTTAACCCCATAAATGCCCTTTTTTACCCCATAAATGCCCTTTTTTACCCCATAAATGCCCTTTTTTACCCCATAAATCCACTTTTATTTGGTAAATGCCAATTTTGACCCGATAAATCCTATTTTTTTTATCCCAGAAGTGACTTTTTTGTAGCCAGTAAATCAACTTTTAAACTGATAGATCCACTTTTTGTTAGGAAAATGCTCTTTTTTTACCCAATAAACCCCATTTGTTTACCCAATAAATGCAATTTCTTACCCAATAAACCCCATTTCTTGCCCCATAAATGCCATTTTATCCCAATAAACCCCATTTTTGCCAAATAAACCCCATCTTTTACCCCATAAATGCCATTTTTAACTCAATAAACGCCAGTTTTATCCCAATAAACCCCATTTCTTACCCCATAAACCCCATTTTTAACCCAATAAACCCCATTTTTGCCAAATAAACCCCATTTTTATCCCACTAAACCCCATTTTTATCCCAATAGACCCCATTTTTTACCCCATAAACCCCTTTTTTACCCCATAAATGCATTTTCTTACCCAATAAACCCCATTTTTAACCCAATAAACCCCATTTTTAACCCAATAAACCCCATTTTTAACCCAATAAACTCCATTTTTAACCCAATAAACTCCATTTTTAACCCAATAAACCCCATCTTTTACCCCATAAATGCAATTTCTTACCCAATAAACCCCATTTTTATCCCAATAAACCCCATTTTTATCCCAATAAACCCCATTTTTTACCCCATAAATGCAATTTCTTACCTAATAAACCCCATTTTTAACCCACTAAATGCCATTTCTTAGCCCACAAATGCCACTTTTTACCCAACAAACCCCGTTTTCCAACCATTGACCCCCAAATCTGGTGCCTTACGCTGTCACTCCCCCGTTTTCCCGCAGATGTCTGCGCTCTGCCCATGGTGGTGGGGCCGTGCCGGGCCGCGGTGCCGCGCTGGTGGTTCAACGGCTCCAGCTGCCAAGGCTTCATCTTCGGGGGCTGCGAGGGCAACGCCAACAACTTCGCCACGGAGACCGAGTGCAGGCAGCGCTGCGGCTCCCCCAGCGGTAGGGACCCCCAAATTTGGGGCGGTTTGGGGGATTTTGAGGAGTTTGGGGTTAAAAAGCTAAAATAACCCCGTGTGGGGAGGTGTTTGTTGGGTTTTTTTGAGGGTTTGGACACGAAAATGGTTAAAAAACCTCAAATAATCCCATTTTGGGGGTTATTTGAGGGGTTTGGGCAGAAAATAACCCCATTTGTTGGGTTATTTTGGGGTGTTGGACACCAAAACCACTCAAAGCCCCTCAAATAATCCAATTTTGTGGGATATTTTGGGGGTTTGACCCCAAAATGTCCCAATTTGTTGGGTTATTTTGAGGTTTTGGACACCAAAGTGGTTAAAAAACCCCAAATAATCCAATTTTAGGGGTTATTTGAGGGGTTTGGGCAGAAAATAACCCCATTTGTTGGGTTATTTCGGGGTGTTGGACACCAAAACCACTCAAAGCCCCTCAAATAATCCAATTTTGTGGGATATTTTGGGGGTTTGACCCCAAAATGTCCCAATTTGTTGGGTTATTTTGAGGTTTTGGACACCAAAGTGGTTAAAAAACCCCAAATAATCAAATTTTTTGGGTTATTTTAGGGGTTTGGGCAGCAAAATGTCCCAATTTGTTGAGTTATTTTGGGTTTTTGACAGCAAAACCACTCAAAACCCCTCAAAGAATCCGATTTTTTAGGAGATTTTGGGGGTTTTGACCCCAAAATGACCCAATTTGTTGGGTTATTTTGGGGTGCTGG
>NW_010168629.1:0-665 GCF_000695765.1 Mesitornis unicolor
GGAAGGGATCCAGAAATGGCATTGAAGAGATAATGAATAGCTTTAAAGGGTCAATAAATGGCCTGGAAGGGGTCAGAAAATAACATTAAAGGGTCATTAAATGGCATGGGAAGGGTCATTAAATGGCTTTAGAAGGGGTCCAAAAATGGCATGGAAGGGGTCATAAATGGCATTAAAGGGTCCAGAAATGGCATGGAAGGGGTCAATAAATAGCATTAAAGGGTCAATAAAAGGCATGGAAGGAGTCATAAATAGCATTAAAGGGTCCAGAAATGGCTTTAGAAGGGAAGGGGTCATTAAATGGCTTTGAAGGAGTCCAGAAATGGCTTTGAAGGGATCATAAATAGCATTAAAGGGTCAATAATTGGCATGGGAGGAGTCATGAATAGCATTAAAGGGTTCATAAGTGGCATGGAAGGGGTCATAAATGGCATTTAAAGGGGTCAAAAAATGGCATACAAGGGGTTATAAATAGCATTAAAGGGTCAAAAAATAACATTAAAGGGTCATTAAATGGCATGGAAGGGTCAATAAATGGCATTTGAAGGGGTCATAAATGGCATTGAAGGGATCATAAATAGCATTAAAGGGTCAATAAATGGCATTTGAAGGGGTCATAAGTGGCATGGAATGGGTCATAAATGGGATGGAAGGGGTCCAGAAAT
>NW_010168630.1:0-12544 GCF_000695765.1 Mesitornis unicolor
AAGTCCCGGCCTGGTACCTGGCCGCCCTGCCAGGCCTCCCGCCGGGGCCGCTGCTGCCTCCGGTCGCCCTCGGGCCCCAGGCTGCTGAACTTCCTCTCCGGTAGCCCCAGCACCGAGCCCGTACACGGCGTCTTTAACTCTCCACCTCCACATCCTTCCTCTCTCTGTGCCCCTGTACGTGAACAGCCGACATCTCTTGGCCAGTTCGCTGGTGTTGATCTGGAGGAGGTGAAATTTTTGCAACCGATGAAGGAAAAGGTCCCGGTTGAAATCGCGGGGTAAATGGCAGACGGTGCTTTTTAGGTTCAGCTTCATTAAAGAGTTTGGATTCCACATGCCTTATGCTTTCTATTTATTGAGGGCTAGGAAAAACTAACCAATCTGAAATAAAAGTAGCTGTTAATATTTTTTTTAACCAAATTTGAAATCGTTGTGAATACTTGCTTGATGCTTACAGGCATACATGCTTCTTTGTAGCTGACTTAGTGCCTGACAAGTAATTCTCACTTCTGCCTGCACAGCAAAGAAACATGCAGAGTGCTGCTGTCTCTTACAGGGTGCAGTTGTAAGAGAAGAGAAGAGGAAATTTAACATATGTAATAGAGACACTTGCTTTCTAAGATGAATATAAAATCCACTGAATATAATTGAGATTCAGATAAGAACAAATCTATATGCAAAGTTCTAATAAAAGCCTTTAGATAAAATATAATTTGCCTCTTAGTTTACAGTTTTCACGGTGGAGAAGTTTAAATGGCATCACTGTGAAATGATCCAGTGATTTTGTGGTGGTTTTTTTTTCAACTTGGAAAATATCCAATTCAATGAGGAACATGAATATGTGATGACATTACATGGGTGTATGATTGACATAAAGTGGGTCCTGTGGGAGAATATTTGTATGACTTAAAGCTTTTGTATGTGCATCACTGTATGCAGAAGTGATTTTGCTGTATCTTTCCTCTGAGGCCTGAGAGTAGCCAGATCCTCTGCTTGCTATGGTTACTATGCAGCTAGCCTCTTAGCAGTCCATTTAGGTCACAAATGTCCATGTAACAAGATTTCAGCGGAGAAATGGTCACTGTGATCTTGTGTATGTGTAGTGGTACCTTTGGTGATCAGTGGCTCCTAAAAACCTTGGAGCAAAGGCAGCCAGAAATACTACACAAGTCCTGTAGTTTCAGAGTTGAGGAGCAGATACACTTGTGATGGGTGCAGCTGCCACCCAACCATAATCTTACTGAAAACACTGAGTGAGGGGTGGATGCTGTGCTGCACTGTGCTTCTACATGTACGCAATAGTGAATTGTAACAAAAGAATACATTTTTTATGCCACTCTGGTTTTCATAATACCAGTTTCTGGCCTATTTTGGGGTGTGTTTCATGTGTGGCCTTCCAGGCCTAGAATGGGGAAGGCTGGAAATGGCCTGTGCCAAGGTCACTTTCTTTGTGGTCACAGCTGTCGTGGTAGCGTCTTGTGGGGAACAGCTGTGGCTCCAGAGAGGGACCAGAGGCCTAATGGAGGTTAGTGGAGAGAAAAAGGAGAACTTAACTGCCCCTACCCATGGACCTAGAAGACACTAAAGGTTTTGTAACACCACTGCAACAGTTGTACTCTTAAGAGTTTTGGGGTGTTGTTCTCGGGAAAGTTTGAACTTATCATAGAGATGCAGTAGTTTTGCTGAGTACGTTTTGTATATGTCAGGAGTTAAAACCAAAGTTCGATCTTGCTTAACTTGTGAGTACTGTTGAAATGTGCAGGAAAGACCTGCAAGCTTATTTGTGTAGTCACATGTGTACAGCTACGCTTTATTGATGCAGTCGAAGGTGAAGCCTTTAAGACACATGCGTTTCAGTACGCTGTTGGTTTGTCGATGGCATCTCTTGGCAGTCATCTATGTTCAATGCTAATTCCTTGCTAAAATTGTCAAGTCTGTAGAATAAAATAATTATGTTTATGTCTTTAATTGTTAGTGATTAGTTGTTGAAGTGTTTCACTTCTCAATTATTGCTTTTCTTATTTGGTAAAATAATTTGACAGCTAATTTAAACTGTGCTCCTGCATCTGCACCCATTAATGTGATTGCAGAGCCTGTTTCAATCTAGGTCCTCAGGCAGTAATTTCTGACAGCGATGTCATTCATGTGATGAAAAAGGGATGACTGGTGAATTTCAAACATGAAGGAAGTGGTAATTACACGGGGTTTGTTTTTCAATGTCTGAAAGCTCCAGCTTGTTTGAAGGGCAGACTTACCCAAGCTCCGTGCAGTGGCTCCTGTTCTCATGTGTCTGCCTCACATGTTTGATGTCTCTGGGACAGGCATGGCTGAAAGGATGCGAGCCTGTTCAGTGCCACCACGGTCAGTATTGATATGTTACTGCACAGCTGCTATGGTTTCCAGCCCCCCCATCCATACCGGCCTCTGTTGCTGCAGGAATGGTGATGCTTGCCAGCGTGTGGTGCCAGTGAAGTCCCATGTGAACTGCTCATGAGCTACGTGCAGCTCAGTGGCCACTGGTGAACCTGGTCCTTCTGCAGCCAAACACTTTTGTGCTGCTTTTTGGAGTCTACTCCAGGCCTGCTTGTACACATTCTGTGTTAATTCTGGCACTTTCCAACTTCGATGTTGAGCATGCAAGCTTTTAGGTTCTTTTAGCCTTTTTTCTTAACTGATCAGTGAGCAGAGTAAAACCATGTGTGGATTTTCCAGGACCTTCAAATGGGTTTGCACACATTTTCTTGCTTAGTCACTCAGCTTTACAGTTGGTCTTGTTTTTCTTTCCCCATCAGCTGCCAAGTCAACTTCTGTTGTAACAAGACAGGCAAGGTCAAAGAAGAAAACTAACAAAATAAATGACGTGCAGGGCACTAAGCAGAGCCAAATACGGAATTAGCTGTGTGCCAGGAATGGCTTCCGTGCTCTGATAACCGCCAGTGACTCTCAGGAATTAGGTTACCCTGTTAGGAATCAGGTGAGTTTGATAGTTTGCTTTTTCCTCAGGACAGGTTTCAGATCTGACTATGGAAATATTTTTTTCTGGTTGGTTCTGCTTCATTCAGGGCTTTTTCTTCCTCCTGTCCTTCCTGAGGTTTTATGTTCCCTGACTCTGAACTGGTTACATATCCATGCTATTTAAAGTAGCTTTACCAGGTAAAACCTTATTACAGCTGAAAGAACAACCAGTCACCAAAAAAAAAGAATGAACATCACTGACATTTCACCTTTAAGGCTTTTTTTTCGGTGTTAATTGCACCAGGTATTCAGTAAGTAAATAGACGAACTCCTTGTGTGTCTTGCTGCCAGTCAGACATTAAAATACAGAAGTCTTTTGGCTGGAGTGTCCAGACTTGTGGTGGTACTTACTCCCGTGAGTAAGGCCTTGTCTGAGTTACCAGTACGAGGAACAGCCTGTGAGTTGAATCCAAGAACATACCTCTTAGCATTAAAGACACAACTATTTCGACATGGTTTCACATAGCAGGGCTGTACTACCACATCCTGGTTTCACTGGGATTGGATGATAGAATCAGTTTTCTATTCAGGTGAGCTGCATTTCTGTGATGACCACAGTGCTAAATTTAGTGGAAAACAAAATGAGTAAGACACTTAGTTTTAGTTTTCAGCCAGCACTGGTATGCAGCAATGAAGGTTCTTTTGCAGTTTTGAGATAACCAGGTGCAGAAGCTGGTGGGAGTGAAAGCCAGGGCAGCAAACCCAGGCTGGCCAACAGAGTTATTCCATACCGTAACCATCACTATAAACCGGAGAGTTTGGTGCGGACAGCCCTCCTTCCTCAATAGTTGTTACCACTGGAGTGTTTTGCCTGTTGCTCTGCTCCTGAGGCCTACTCCCCCACTTGTTGCAACCACCATATCAACTGAGTACAATTTTGTGTACCTTATATTGCTATTTCTGTTAATACTGTGTTTTGTTATTTTATTAAATCTCTTTCTTTTTCAACCTATGGGTCTCCTTTTCCCAATTCTCTGCTCTGGTTGGGGAGGAGTCATTGGGTGACAGAAAAACTGCCTATACAATGACATACCAGAAGACAAAAAACTTAATTTTAAAGCTTCAAAATTAGCAGCAGCTTTCCAGAGGAGTTAGTAGATCAGCTCTTGTAGCAGACTGTGTTAGCTGAAACTGAAGTTTTTAAGACAGAGACCTCTTGCAATAGGTATCGTCCAAGACAGGTTCTTGCTGTCAGAATCACAGAATCACAGAATCTCAGGAGTTGGAAGGGACCTCTGGAGATCATCCAGTCCAACCCCCCTGCCAGAGCAGAATCACCCAGACCAGGTCACACAGGAACACGTCCAGGTGGGTTTTGAATGTCTCCAGAGAAGGAGACTCCACAACCTCTCTGGGCAGCCTGTTCAGTGCTCTGGCACCCTCACAGTAAAGAAGTTTTTCCTCATGTTCAGGTTGAACCTCATATGCTCCAGCTTGCACCCATTGCCCCTTGTCCTGTCATTGGCTGTCACTGAGAAGAGCCTGGCTCCTTCCTCCTGACACTCGCCCTTTACAAATTGATAAACATGAATGAGGTCACCCCTCAGTCTCCTCTTCTCCAAGCTAAAGAGACCCAGCTCCCTCAGCTGCTCCTCATAAGGGAGATGCTCCACTCCCTCCACCATCTTTGTGGCTCTGTGCTGGACCCTTTCAAGGAATTCCCTGTCCTTGAACTGAGGGGCCCAGAACTGAACACAATATTCCAGATGCGGTCTCACCAGGGCAGAGTGGAGGGGAAGGCGAACCTCTCTGACCTACTAACCACACCCCTTCTGATACACCCCAGGATGCCATTGGCCTTCTTGGCCGCAAGGGCACAGTGCTGGCTCATGGTCATCCTGCTGTCCACCAACAGATGCCACACTATCTCATCCTGATCAACACTAGTGTGTATACCTGAAAAAAAAAACTTTAAAAGATCAGCAGATCGTGTTTATGTTGGCCTGCTTTTTTTGCTAGGAAACTGCTTCAAGAAAAGGACATTCCTATAAAAATTTTAAAGGGTCCAATTACTACAATTTTTTGGTGAATATTGTCTCCGCTTCTCTTGCCACCCTGGCCTCATCCAGGAAACATATCCTGGGTCCTCCTGCCATGCATGTAAGAGCAGACATGGAGGACAGAGTTTCATGACATTTCTCTTTTAGAAGGCTTAATGCAGTTGCTGCATTGAATGCAGGAACCGAAACTCAGCTGCGTTTCACATTTGCTGCTCTGGGTTGGTGCCTGGGGAAGGCTTTTGTCATTGATATTCTCTGTTCTTCAAAGCTCCAGAAGAGGAGTTTTGATAACAGACTTGGGCCCTGAGCTTCCACCTTGAGTCAAGATCTTCCTGCCCCTGTTACAATAGTAGCACTGTGCCCTCATCTTGTAACAGGAAAAAATTACGAAGAATCAAAATGGCAAACCTTCCTGCAGTTCTGGTTGCCTCCTACTATTTATACACATTAGAATGCAATGCAAAAAAAAACCCAAATAAAACCCCATAACCCTCCCCCCCAAAGACTGCTCATTGATCCTCTACCCAGATCTGAGAAGATGTGAATAGGTTGGCAGTTTCATAAATAATAACAGTTATTGACTGTCAAGGGTGATGTGCTTGTGATGGCTCTCGCAGTAGTGTTGAACCCTGATAAGAGAACCTGAGTTTAAAGAAAATAGAATACTACATTATAATTATAATGGTGATAGGGTTGGAGATGAGACAGTCTACACAACATTTGCAAAACTGGCATCTGTTTTTGGCTAGCAGGGTTGGACTGCCATGTACATCAGTCAGGATGTAGCAGCAGTCATTAACTGGGAGCGCAGAAAAGCAGAGTTAAGCAGAGTTATTTTCCCAGGTTACAGCTAGAAAATGCTGGTTCCAGAATCTGAGTTAATGTTGCTGTGATTAATTGCTGTGAAGGACCATTTGTTGAAAGTTGATTTATTTCAGAGAAGGGTAATAATTTGTCAATATTTGTATTTTCATGAATGCTAGTTAGAGAGAGAAGAATCCTAGAGTTTCATCCAACACCGTGTGTATTGTCTCAGTGTGACCAACCGTGGCTTTTCCTTGTTTTCTTTATGGGCAGTGCTGGAAGAATTCCCAGCATTGAACTTGCTTCTAAGACAAAGAGCTGTGCTCAGCTAGCTGTTAGGAAACGCTTCATTAAGGACAGCTTCCTTGTCTGGAAGTACATGTAAATGAAGGCGAAGAAAATCCCACAGGCTCTCCAGACAATAATTTCTAATTTTACAGCGATATAATAGTCTTGGGTGTCTGGTTTGTCATGGGGGTTGTTTGGCTACACTCAATAGCAGAAAATTAAAAAAAAATCCCAAGTTGAAACCTTAGCTGTTTAATAAACGAGCTTGCTTTCTGTGGCCTAATATCAGCAGTGATGTTTACCAGCTATTTACACGCTAAAGAGATTTTTCTTGCCTGAACTTGAACTGTTGCCATTCAAGGAAATGCTAACCTGCAGATAAACTCCTTTAAAGTCAAAGTATCATTTGACTTTGTTCCTCTTTCTGTTTTCACTGCCTACGCAATTTGTTTACTCGGCGGATTTTTTTTTGTCGGCTGGGACTTTCCAGTGACGTGTGCTCAGCTGGAAGGAGAGTGCGGTTTCTCACCGCTGAGCAACGTTGGGATTTTCCATTTCCCAAAACTCTTCCCACATGCCATTTACAGTTGATGATACAGATCTAGTTTGGTTTTGTTTCCGTCTTTAAAAAAGGAGATGTGCAACTACAACGCTATCATGTCCCCTCCTCTAAATTCATCAGCTTTCTTTTGTCTGCTGAGAGCAACTGAAAAGTTACCACTGTGTCCCCTCCATTAGACCTTTCCCACAGCCACCAGCCGTACCACATTTCCCTGGCAAAACCTTGCTTTGGACCTCAGCAGTTCTCAGTGTTACTGTTTGATCCCACTTATCTTCTGTCTTCAGTCGCGTCGGTGTTACTGTACTGCCAAGGCACTGGCCTTCTTCTTTATCTTAGTATGTCCCTTTTCAGCTCCTCCTGCTTTCATTCCTGTTCTGTCTCAAATTCCAAATGGTCATCTGCAAGTCCAGGCCGAGGTTAGCTTCTGCTGCCTACCTGACCTGTTCTCTCTTGACGTCACCCATTGCTTTATCCTATAAAATGTCTCAGTAAATTACCTTATACTTTCTTTTGCTATGACTTCCTTGCTGAGGACTCCTGTGATGCTCCTTGTATCCAGAATACCCACCACCATTTGTCTTCTGTTTTAAATCAGCCCTTGGGAGTAGGCAAGTCAGAAGCCATGTGGATAAGTAGATTTCTACTCATTATACTAAACAGAAGGCATTACAGAAACAGAAGAGAGCTACATCTTATTATTTGGTTTTGATCTATTTTAATAACATGCCAACAAATGCAAATAAAACTGAACAAAGTACTTGCAAAATACCACCAGTATAACTGTGTGTGCTGTGCTGTATCTTGTAAGAGATGGGAAATCAATCAGCTGCTGCTTACGTAGGCCCTAGCAGACAGGGTTATAGAATTCCAAATACCATGTGACATGGTGATATGGTGCAATATTGATAAAATACATACAAGTCCCCAAAGCAAACTATGTTGTCTTTCCTTTTACTCATAGAAAGATTAAGTAAATACTGGAGTAAGGTTACTGCTAAATGGAATTGTGGTCTCCCTGCCTTCCTTTTGGCTGGGCACACCAGGCTCTTGCTGACTTTACAAAGAGCTGTATATATTTACGTGGAAATTACAAAACTTAATAGGATGTGTTACATTTATTACTTGCAACAAACCTTGGAAAAGAACAGTGGTAAAGGAGGATGGGCTTGAATATTAGGAGTACAGGATATGCCAGGCCAATTCTTCCCATTTGTTCACCAAGATTCACATGTGCACACTTCAGTATGGCAAATAAATTCCTTTTTAACAAGATTATTAATTCCTTACTGTCAGTGATGCACAGTCAATGGACAAATGCAACTCATCACCAAAGGACTAATTCTACGTAAGTGTTAAAATATCTGTTTTAAAACAAAAATTAATGTTGGGCTGTACTGAGTTAAATAGCTGTAAAAAGCCAAGCTCAAAAGTTGTTACAATTCAAGTTTTAATAACGGTCAACGAGGCAGTTCTTAATAAGTATGTATAATCTTTTTATTAAAATACCCATCAACAACAGTTGCGAAGACCAAAATGTCCAACCAGACACCAGGGCCTGTTTTTTACACTTTAACTGAACTGTCAGTGAGGTCTCTGATCTGAACATTCAGCAAAGTGGGAGTCATGGAACATGTTTCCTCTATGTGTTAATATAAACCAGAGAAATTGTGTAACTTGTCGATGACTACTAGAAATTACGTAGCGTTGTAGAAATTTCTAGTTGCAGCATTCATTCATCAGCATTTACAGTTGTGAAATCAAGTGCAGTTAGTCTTTGTCCTTGGTTATTTATGAGCTTTGCTGTGAGATAGGGACAAATGCTTTGTCTCAAAAATAGTTAGGGTCTGCTAACAGAAAAAACCAAAGACTGGGACCAAACTTCATTTGTTTCTCTACAGATGTGTGAGACTTGGGTGGTCATTTGTGTAATACTTTGGAAACAAAAGTTTCCTGGGTTGAACACAGGCAATCAACTTCTTGTTACACAGTGTACCTTCAGCAGCATGACTTGTCCCTGTCACTTGCTAGATAGCGTATCTTTCACGTTGTGCATTACTTCTGTAAAAAGGCATCTGGATGATGCAAACACAGGGGAGTCATATTAAAAGGTTTCTCTATTGCACCGTTTTATTTATTAGGATCTTTTCTTCCAATTCCTTTTCATTTCTTATTATTTGCCTCAGGGAATGCCACAACTGAGCCCTTTTTTCCATTCTCAGCAGTCCTTGATTAGTAGATATTTTTTATAGGTAGCACTGCTGCTTTAATCTACCTCTAACCATGTATATCAATAAATACACTGTGTGCGTACATCATGTTGGCAGAGCCAGTGTGCTTGTAGGCTGAGATAGCTGTTGTATTTTGGAAACCTACTCAGTACCAGGTGTCTTGAAAGTGAATTCTCACGGCAGAAGGAGAACATTTTTGTGAGTCACTGCAGAAGTGGCATGGCCCTCTGGCAGAAAAGGATCAGAGATCGCACAGGGAGAATTGCAAGTGTGGCTGCAGGTTGCTTCTCTAGATGTAAGGAGAAAGGATAAATCGTCCAGGTGTTCGACTGCCTGTACTGCCATAGATCTGCCAGGGTGGGTCTGCGGCGCTGGCAAGTACTGCAACCAGTATCTCCTTCAGTGACAGAAATTACTTTATCTCTCAGGTGATTAATACTAACAAAATGGGATACACACTTATTTATCATGCTTTTGGGTGCATGTAGAAGAAAATAATATTTAACATTAAACTGATGATGAATGTAATTGAACCATCCTTTGCAGTCCACACCCCACAAAAAAGAGAAAGTGAGAAAAAGCGCTTTAGAGTGACCTTCCAATACCTGAAATGTGCCTATAAGAAATCTGGGGAAGAGCTGTTCACTAGGGCATGTAAGGATAGGATGAGGGGTAATGGTTTTAAACTAGAAAAGGGTAGATTTATGTTGGGTATTAGGAAAAGGTTCTTCAATATGGGGGTGGTAGATCACTGGAACAGGTTGCCCAGAGAGGTGGTGGAGGCCCCATGCCTGGAGATATTCAAGGTCAGGCTTGATGGGGCTGTGAGCAACCTGATCTGGTATCATTGCCCCTGCTCACTGCAGGGGGTTGAACCAGATGATCTTTAAAGGTCCCTTCCAACCCAATAGGTTCTATCATTCTATGATTCAATTGTCAATTTTTGTATGTATGGTTTTGCCACCCATAGGTAAAAAAAGTCTTCTTTATGGTGACTGTGGGTGTCAGTAACAGATGGAAAAGAACATAGCTATGGTGGATTTAACCATAGTGTACTGACAACAGTTACCTGAAAGCTGTCCTGAGTTTAACTTTGTCTTGGTCTTTTCCAAGTTGGAAATGTTAAAACACAGCAATAAAATTGCCACACGCTGGTGTTTATTTTTGTTTTGGTTTGTTTTTTTGTTTGGTTTTTTTGTTGTGTTTTTTTTTTCTATTGAAGTATAAGTGAAATGTTTGTTTCAAGATCTGGATTAATAACGCCAGTTGTGTACTTTTGTTAGTTTAGCTTCACATATTAAGCTGACCCAAATTTCCTTCAGATCCTTGGTAGGTCACAAATCTAAGAGAAACTGTGACCATGTTTTGATATTTGGCAGCAATGCCAGATGTGTTAAAGCAGCCTGAGGAGCTCCTCTCCGGCCCCAGCCCTGCCCATCCACTGCATTTCCCTCCGACTTCACCCACTCTGCTTATGCAGCCACAAAATGGGGGGGAAGGAGGTGGAGGTCTGTTTGCTTTTTGGCTGCATCATTTCCTTTGCTTGTTTCTGTGCGTGAGAACGCAGACAGTCGCTCAGCACAAGGAATGGACGTGGAGAAGAAAGGGTGTGCAAGCCTGACACATGCAGCTGAGATAAGGAAAGTGCTCAGGGAGGGTTTGCAGCTGCTACCACTCAGATCATGTTGACCTGCAGCCTACAGAAGTGCATTGCTTGTGCTCATAGTTGGGTTGTTCCCAGGAAAGAGGCCCCTGTTTAGAAGCAGGCTTGTACTGGATGCAGTCATTAAACAATGCCTTAGATTTTAATTTTATGCACATAGACATACAAAAACTCTTTTCTGTGTGGCTGAAAATTCAGCTATTGAGTGGGTAAAAAAGATTACCTAGCAACAGCTCAACCTGTTTTGAAGCTGGTATGAACTGCAGTGCAGAGCAGAATAGAAAATAATTGAGTGCGTTTTTTTTCAGGACAAAATGCCTTGTATTTTCATTCTATCTGTTCCCTCTGTGGTACTCAAACATTGCATCTAAGATACAGACAATCAAAACAGGCTTCCCATTTTAAGCAGCAAATCCTTGTGTATAACCAGGATTGTCTCCATACTGTTTGTACTCATTTGAGACTCTCTCTGTGTCACCGCTGAATAGTTTACATTTAATAAATCACTTTAGTTCTATGCATGACTCTCTACTGGTGTGTACCAACGTCTGCTGGCACGTTCTCCTAATTCTCCATGTTAGAGAACATTTACAGGTAGGGCCTGAGTCACAGCCCACTGAAACAGATAAAAGTCTTTCACTGAAGTTTAGAAAGCTCAGAATGTGGCACATAGCTGGTCTCTGACAAAACATCCAATTATAGTAAAAAATACAATACGAAACTCATTTTAGCAGATCTAACTTCCAGTACGTGGAAGGATATGTGGAGATTTTTCTCCCCAGAAGGGATTTTTGAAAAGCAGATTCTGTAGAGCAGAGGTGGATACGGGAATTCACAAAGTGATTTTTCTGAAGAACCTTTAACATTTTCCAGGAATAGCCTGCACCCTTTCGGTGCATAACGATTGTTAACTAAACCCAAAAAGTTCAAACTTCTGGAACATAGTGTGAACCTTAGACATCAGGAAACTCATTTCAGGCAAGTAAAGAGTCATCTTCATGCCTCCTTCCCTTTCTCGAGGACCTTAATGTCTCTAAGCAACTCCCTGAAAGTGCATCTGGACAAGGACAGTTTCATACCCAAACCAAGAGAAGGTTTGAGTACAAGGATAATAAATTTATTTGTGTTAACCTTAACTTAGATACAGCAGGTAAAACCAGCATTGGAAAGAAGTGACACGGACTTCAACTGTAGCTGTATGGACAGGAATGGACCATGGGCACTGCATTCTCTGAGGCAAAGTCCACCCCATAATGTCCATCATAAGCTGTCACTGTGTTATGAAGCCTGAAGGGGTGGGGAATGTGAAAAAGAGTATTTCTAGGGAATGACAAACATATCTCAAATGAAAAAAAAAGATCTTTTCCTTTCTGTAAGGAATGCTTGGAAGAGATGAATTTACAACCTGTATGCGGAGAAACATGAACAGGCTGCAAGCCCAGGCGCCACAGAAGCTGGGATTCCCATGAGAACATTATTAAGAGAATAAATAGCAGCTGGGATTTATACCAAGGCAATCTTTAAAAGACTAAACAATGTTGTTATCAAGTATAACAGGACCTTGGACCAGCCTAAAAGTAAGAGTTCAAAACCACACAAAGCACTGTGTGCCTGGGTTATCTCGACCAGAACACTGGTTGAATGGTATGCGTGGTGTGTGGCAGGATGTCTCGGTCTTGGAACACCTGGCCATAAAGTATGGGAATGATGGATGGGAAAGTGCTGTAGTATGTGAACATCCTGACTGGCTGCGTAGTCGGGTCCTTCTCTGTAGCTATAGAAGTAGAAGTAGAAAAAAACCACTTCACTTGGCGTTCATCTGCTGAGTTGGTTTCTTGTTTTCAGCTCACCGCACCTATACAATGTTGTTGTCTAAAATGACATTTGCCAACTTATTCTTAAGGTTCCCTAGATCAGTGATGCTGCAGATGTATATGCTAGGATGTTCCTCTTGCTTTCTACTTCCTTTTGAGTTAAGCTTTTT
>NW_010168631.1:0-1997 GCF_000695765.1 Mesitornis unicolor
AGGGGGAAGGCCACCAGCCCCTCCCGGTGCACGAAGGGGTCAGGGCCGAGGACAGCTGCCGCAGCCCCCCGCGGCTCGGCGCTGGGGGAGCGCGTTTGGGTTCCTGAGAAGCGGGGTTCCCCGTCCCCCTGCGGCTGAGCTGGCTGGGTCTCAGGTATTTGGCCTCTTTTCCCCTCAGAGGACCTGTACCATCGTTAGGTTTTACCTGCCATTTTAACGAAAGCCCTGTTTACAGAATGCATGCAAAGCCTTGGATCACTGAGCATGTAAGGAACCAAAACCAGAAGGCAATGCCTTTGATCAGAGCTCCAAGCCTCTTCTGAGTCAGCACTGCATCCAAACGATCTTCCTTTTGGCATCTGGCATTTCTTCAGGTATAAGTTTCCAGTCCTTCTGCTCATGCTTGTTTTTAAAGCTCCAATACAGCTCTTCAGATCTCCTGTGAAATCCAAACTGGACCTTTCAGCTTCCAGAGGAACATCAGAATTATAGAATTACTTAGGTTGGAAAAGACCTGGAAGATCATTGAGCCCAACCGTTAACCCTGGACTGCCAACTCCACCACTAAACCATGTCCCTCTGCACCACATCTATGCATCTTTTAAATACCTCTAAGGATGGTGACTCCACCACTTCCTTGTGCAACCTGTTCCAGTGCTTTACAACCCTTTTGGTGAATAAATTGTTCCTAATATACAACCCAAACCTCCTCTGATGCAACTTGAGGCTATTTCCTCTTGTCCTATCACTTGTTACTTGGGAGAAGAGACTGACCTTCTTTCAGGTAGCTGTAGAGAGCGATAAGGTCTCCCCTGAGCCTCCTTTTCTCCAGGATAAACAACCCCAGTTCCCTCAACCACTCCTTATGTGGCTTGTGCTCCAGACTCCTCACCAGCTTTGTTGCACTTCTCTGGATACGCTCCAGCACTTCAGTGATCTTCTTGTAGTGAGGGGCCCAAAACTGAACGCAGGATTCGAGGTGTGGACTCACCACTGCTCTAGTCCTGCTGGCCACACTGTTCCTGATACAAGCCAGGATGCTGCTGGCCTTCTTGGCCACCTGGGCTCATCTTCAGCCAGCTGTCAACCAACAACACCAGGTTCTTTTCCATCGGGCAGCTTTCCAGCAACTCTTGCTCAAGTCTGTAGTGTCACATAGGGTTGTTGTGACTCAAGTGCAGGACCTGGCACTTGGCCCTGTTGAACCTCATACCTAGGCCAGAGCCCCAGAGTCTGGGTTGGCTCTGGAGTCCAGATCCCTTCTGGAAGCTGGGTTTCAGGGTCTGGTTGGTTGTAGAGCAAGGGTGGTGGTGGTGCAGAGAGCAGGTTGCTCCTAGAGCAGGTAGGAATTCTGCAGTAGAGAGGTGGTTCTAGATTGGGTTCTAGATAACTTATGGGTCTAGATCTTGTTCTAGATAGCTTCATGGTTCCAGAGCAGGTTCTAGATCACTTCACAGGTCTAGATGCTTTATGGTTCTAGATTGTGTTCTAGATAACTTTGTGGTTCTAGAGCAGGTTCTAGGTCAGTTTGTGGTTCTGGAGCGGGTCTTAGGTCAAACTATGGTTCTGTTTGGTTCGGTTCTATTCTATTCTAGTCTACCTTAGCATTTCCTCATACCAACACCTTAGACATCATCTCTCACCCCGGCCTTTCTCTATACGAATGATCAAGTGGAAATGGTAATCATGTCTAATACGTAATGACAATTGCTGAGGTACATATCAACCTGTAGAACATAATGTTCTGCAAAAACTGATGTGTCTGATGCCTCTGCCTCATGGTGATTGATAGAAACGCTGTATGAGGCCTTCATTCATTTGTATGCAGCTCTCTCAACTTCTGATGCTGTGCTCTGTTCTTTGAAAGACATTGGTGGATACCCAAGGACTGTTGAAAGTCTAGATACAGATCTAGATAGACTTCCTTGGTGGCTCTGGCAGTGTCCCTTTCCTGAGCATGCTAGCATGGGATGAAGTTGCTCCTCATAGGCATATGT
>NW_010168631.1:2028-45869 GCF_000695765.1 Mesitornis unicolor
GGAATGCTTGGACACCAGGTTTGCACTGCAGTGCTGCTACTTTAGGTTGAATGGATGCCATGGGCTGAAGGCACCAGGGTCTGCAAACTACAAAAGCAATAAGACCATCTTAGAAACTGTCTGCGTTTTAATAAACAGGGCCACACCTGAAAAAAAAAATCAGTTGATAGCATCTCTGGGAGTAGACTCTTCTCCTTCCTTTGCATAGCATTTCTTCTATCCCACTTTTAACTGGAATATTTTGTAGCCATCATTCCTCTCTTTACTATTTATTGCTTGTCAGAAAAAAAATCACCATTGTGACTGCAGATCTAAAAGATTTATCAGCTAACATTGCTCTGAGGCCGTGGGTGAAACAAGGTCAGTTCAAGAAAACTGTGGCAGTAAAAACTGCTGTGGTCTTTTTTTTTTTTTTGCACAGTTTAATCTGCTCCCATTATCAGCCAGGCCATGGGAATTCCATCAATGTTACAATATTATTTTAATTTTCTACTCTGTGTTGTCTTAGATCGTAGAATAATAAAGATGAGCTTCTCTGCATTTGTCTTGCAGATCTCTGCAGGCTGGGCAGACTGGCAGCGAGGGGGCGGCCCCATAGAGCTGCAGACGCGGGAGTGTGTGCATCAGCTGGGTACGCGTGGAGGGGAGCGATAACACGGTGGTGGGGTGAGATGAGCAGAAGAATACACACAAATTTGGAAGTGGCTGCCAAGTGAGATTTAGCAGAGCCACGCTGACAAACACATTCAGAGAGGACAAAGCCAAACTCGACATAGAAATATGTTCATTAAAAATGTTTCATGAAAGTCTAGATTTTTTTTTTTCAGGCCTGATTTTAAGGTAATTATCCACTGGAACAAGCACCCATAACCCCCACTTTCCCAGGGTGATCAGTACATGCCCAGAAAAGAGCTTTTGATGGCTAATATTGCTGCACTCTAGCCCCTGGTTTCCACTGGGAAGCATCAGCTCCTCTTTCTAGCTGAGGTTACTGCTTGATTACTGCCTTTCCTTGCTGGGACACCAGCCTGGCCGTGCCAGCATTTGGGCATCGCAGCAGCAGGTTGGGGACACGCTGGGACAATACTCTGGGCCTTGGCTCCAGCCAAATGTGCAGTGTAGGCAGAGCCGTGCACCCACTGCCTCTGGTAACCAGAAGGCAAAAGCAGGGACAAGCACAAACCCCCACCTTTCTGCAACGAGAGTCACCCAAGCAGAGAGGGTCAATCAAAATGGCAAAGGGGGAATGGTTTAAGCATTCATCACACTGCAACTACTTTCCAGGAGACAGAGATGGGGTGTTCAGAGAAGGAGGCAGCTGCTAGTGTCACTTCTACTTTGTGGAGAACATCTACAGTTAAGCCACATGAAGGGCGCAACCCAAAATTGGCATAGAAACTGCAGCGGTGGGAGAAGACTGTGTTACAGGGTGTTAATATCACGGTGTTCACAGTATGGCACTGCCCTTTTGAGATTTGTGAAGTCCTCTGTAAATAATAGCGGGAAAACACCTTTTAGAAGCGCTCCAATATTATTACCCCCATTCCATGAAGATTCAGAGAATTTAAAGCCACCACAATGGGTGTTTAGATGTAGAAATTTATGTGTCCATGTACTAAATGACCCAATTTGCAGAGATTCTGAATACTTCCTATCCCAAATAAACCCAGCACATAGTCTAACCCTAGAACATAGCCATAGTTCTGGGGAACAGAGGTACTTCAGAAAGCCAAAAGAAGCCTGTTTGCTTCTTGGTGGAGAGGATCTGGAGGAAGTGCAAGCTGTATGATTGTAAGAGCATGAGGATGGTTTTTGCATTTTTTGCTAACATGTCGTGAAAGCCACAGTTGGGAATCAGCAATTTTATTGTTTGTAAAAATACATATTGTGTACATAGAAATACTGCAAAAGAAAACCGAACATAAAACATCACAATATTATTCTGTGCAACACTCTCTACCTAATAAATATTACATTTATCCTAATATAAATATAATCTCAGGAACATTACCTAGCGGAGCAATATTGCTGCTACTTAATAGTAACTTCCTCAAGCTTGAAAGACCCCTGGTTCCCCCCAGGATGGAGGGGGCAGCAAGCCAGAAGTTTAACTTTGTGAGCCTGCAGATACCCCTGCACAGAGAGTCTGTGCAGAGGGAAGAATCATTTCACGGTATCCTGTGGTTGTACAGATTGTCTAAGTGCAATCGAGAGATGGAGAAAATAGGGTTATGGCCAGCTGTCCTCAAATTCAGCTGCAGATGTGCAGTTTGACATGGTTAGGGCTACTGAAAACTTCACTGGCTAAGTGCCGAATTTAGCTTTACGAGAATGTGACAACAGGCTAACTCTGACTAAAGGATGAGAGGGACAAAGAGAAACTTAGTTTAAATTTCCTGTAGGCAAAAAAAAGCAAAATCTGTTTATAAATGCTCATAGTCCACATACTGGTTCAGGCTACAAGAGAGTTTTGGCAGCAACCCTGATTCTAAGGTAGTACTCTGGTCCTGCATTCAGGATTGACATCCTCTGGTCTGAATGTTAGGATTCTCCTTGCCTGAGAGAGATGTTCTGTGTGATATTTGTGGGAGCAAACCAAAGAAAATAATGTGGAATCAAAGCAAAATGGGAAGATGGGCTTGCCTGTATCCATATACCCGAAAAGATATTCTGGCTCGTAAAAGCTACCCTAGAATCATGGGTCTGAAAAATACCACATATTAAGCCTCCTTCTATGAAGAAATAGTTTGAGACAGGATATGTGAGATCATGGGATTACATTATTTCCTTGTTCCATTTTTGTTGGCAAACATTTGAACCAGACCTCTGTAATGACAGGAGAGATTGCTGCTGGAGGTTTGCACCTCAGAGCTTTTGTAAACTGCTGTCACGGACAGTTAACTCATGTCCTTACCTGCCCAAACAGAGAAGCATCAAAAATACATACTGCATGTATACACATTTCATCTGTGAGTCCTCTTGACTCCTCTAGTTACTGTTAATGCTTAGCAGAAAGTCCTGATTGTATTTACAAGTTCTGCAGGACACCAACACCCACACTTTTGGTTTTGAGGTCAGTTATGTTAAAACAGTGTCTCTGTCTTCCAGTGAAAATATAGATTTTAATTGAAACACCAGGAGATGGATATTGTTTATACCTTCTGCTGTCACCACATAATGTGAGACTCGTGGAGTAGGTACCCAGGCAGTCCATTCGCATAGGACTTCTTCGATCAGTCCCTTCATTCACAGAAGAGATGGAAAAGTCTTTACTTGTGATAATTCAGATACTTTTTGAAGCAGGAGAGAGCTTTTCTCATTATCACTGGTGCACTGAGCACTGAAAACTCTGCATGTTTTCTCCTCATGGCTGCCCTTCTGAGCCCTCTGGCTCCTTTCTTCCCATCACACTAATTCAGGAGTAGGTTCCTGTGCCTTTTGCAGGTAATTGGATCCTGGGATGGATCCTGTCTTGTCCTTTACTGGAAACACATAGCACTTTGCACTTCTCAGTCCTCCATACTCGTTTGAAGACATTGGATGGTGATCATTTATTTATATTCTGATGTAGAAAGACAGAAGAAAAAACAATATAACCTTTCAGCTTTGACTTCCCCCCTCCAAGAATGTCTCCTTTTGCATCAGAGTCTCATTTTCCCACTTTCTGTACAAAGCAATTTGAGAGAATTTCAAGACTCTTCAACACGTTGCTGTTTCTCTTCCTTCCTTACAAACTTGCATGCACACACAGACACCTCTTCAGTTTATCGGGTACCAGAATCCTACTGCTGTTATGCCACAGTTTCACAGAAAATCAGGCCAAGGGAGAACAAAACCACCTTGAAATATCAGCATCAGAAATGCAGTCACTCAAGCCACCCTGTTCCCGTGTATCCCAGGCTTATTTCTGTTCAGAGCTTTCAGGTCCAGCCCATTCTGAATTACAGATCCATGGAAAGGTTTAAACTTTCCTCCTCAGTTAAAGACAGGGTTTTGAGTTTTTCCCCCAGAGGGAAGACCTTCATTTGGGAGTTCACAGAACTGGAATAGCAATGTCAGATCTCTTAGATTTGAGGCTTTATCTTCAGAAGAAATACATTTGCTGCATGGTGTGGTTCAGGACTCTGTGCTCAATGGCTGCTGCTCCTTGTAAGATGCAAACTACATTCTTGGCCAAACCAAAGCCTGTGTCTGTCTGGGCTCTGGAAGACCTGGGGATATCTCATCTGTCTGGAAGTACCAGCCCCTGCCCTCTCCTTCTCCCCAGGCATATAGCAAGTGTCTATGGTGAGAGGACTCTTGTTAATGCTTTGTGTGGGGAAAATCCAGCCATCTGCCCTCTCAGGACATTCTTAGCTTTGCTTGGTGGCCAGTGCCATGATTACAGATCAAACTCGGAGATTTCACTCAGCTGATAGAGCAGAACAGAAAAGGACGGCCGGTCATCTTTCCTCTGAGCAGGGGAGAGAAGGGAGAAGGAGAACATTAATGTCAGCTTGAGAGCAATGGAAAGCTTAGTAAAGAAAACCTTGTGAAGAAACTGAGTATTAACAAAAATACAGCCTATTGTTATAGTGAAAATGCCAACGGAAGAATGAACTTCCTTCTGTGCAATGTTTCTTTTCTACTAGCAGTGAATTTTGCCCAGTGGACACTAAGCACCTTGTAATAGGTTGGCTGTCATTTTTATCATAGCTATTAAAAACTCAGCCCCACAGATCCACAGCCTTCTTAGGAAACAAACTATTGAGCTAACTTGAGTTAGGTGCACTATATAGACCTCTCAGTGAAGTCAATGCATCCTATAGAGACAGCAGCTTAAATAAAAGGCAAAGGGCCTTGAGTTTGCTTGCTAGTGCAGAGGAAAGCTGCAAAGTGCTTCACCTCCAGGATTTTACCTTCTGTTAGCATATAAAGAGCATACCCTCTCCTCCTAAAAACCAAGATGAAGAGAGCTCTTGTCTTTGGGAACTATGGCTCTCCCATTACAATACTAACCATCCTCCAGCAGTGGCTCATGACTTCATAAACAGCCTTGGAGGCCAGCTTGGGTTTGTAGAGCCGAAATCCTGCATTGATTTCTTCCACCACTTCTCCATTGGTGCGATTCTCATAGGGGATTTTACCTTCACTGAAGACCTCCCACATCAGCACTCCTAAAGCAAACAAATGAGAAAAATCCCTAAGAAGCAAGTAAAATCTTCAGCAGGCCCACGGTCACCTTCCACTTTCTCTTCTCTGCAGCTCAACGTTAGTGTCTGTCACTTGAAAAAGCATTTTCACTCAAATTCTTAGTACAGATCTGAAAAATCAGGCCCTAACACAGCTGTACAGTTTAGGATGCCACCTAGGATCTCTGCTGGGTGCTGGACTGTGTGGAAGTACCACTTTGGTCACTGAAAGCTTGACTTCTCTGTGTCCTGCTTCATGGCAGTCTAGCATGACAGAGACGTCTTTCCACATAAGTTGAACGAAGTCTTAGTGTGTTAAATGTCAGAAAGGAGAGCAGTGTCGTGTGTCTTCTCCCAAACTGTGAAGAGGGAAAGCTTGTGCAGATTGTCCATCTGGATGAGTATTGAGGAAAGGAGTACCCCTATTTTGTCATTGAGACAGTTTATCTATTTTTCTTCAAGTCAATCACACACAAGGCACATGTCTCTGACATTCCTGCCTGCAGTGTGTCCTAAACCAGAATTTTCTTGTGTTTTGGTGAGACTTGGGAGCAAGAAAGCAATATGAAATACTCCATTCCTGAGCTTTTGCCTGCAAAACCTCCCAGGTGGTGTGACTCACTGGGATGAATTCACATGCAATGACAGTGGAATTTCAAAGGACTGCAGCACATTTTTTCTCTTTTCCTAAACATTCAAATAATTTCCTATGATTGCTGTTCAGAGCAGTACAGAAACTCGTTTCTCAATTGTGGTGGAAGAGAGACAGAGACAAAAAGACTCTGGCACACATTGCAGTTGGCCACCACATCAGAGAGGCTCTGCAAATGGCGTGAATAGAAGGCATCTGTGCTATGATTACGTTTAATTTCTTTGGTCAACTAATATGACTGACTTGGTAAACTGTGTTTTACAGTATTACAAAACATTGTATTAGAAAAGGAAGACAGACAGATTGATTTGAAATAAAGTTGTGTAACTCCACAGATAACTTTGCTAAGTGATGCCTGCTTCCCAGCTTTGAATCCTTCAAGCAAGAAGACACACAGAGATTGCAGCTCCCCACCAATGATACTGGCTCTGCTGAAGAATAAGCAGTGCAGTGGTGCTCCCCCACTGTACAGATTCCTGCACTGGGAATTCCTCACACCCATCCTGTTCTGCACACAGCAGGATTTCAGGCCTGGCAGAAGAGGTGAACGGGCTGCAGAGTAGCAGAGCAGAAAGCTTCTCACAGTCACGAGACCATGACATAACAGAGGAATCCTCTTATGCAAACCCCACTGGATGAGGAGGTAACAAGTCCAGCAGATGTACAACACTGCTGTCTGCACGTTTCACGAAGAAGGACTGGCCAATGCAAATGAACAGCGCCGAAACTGAAGTGAACCAACTTTACCCAGCTTGGCTTGACTGTAAATCAAACTGAGCACCCCTTTTTGGGTCAGTTTCTGATTTGTGAAGCAGAAGAACATGCTTGCCAAAGCAGCATCTCTTCCCATGTCACTGCCACTTTGCTGTGAGTGTCAGAGACAGCTCCACTGGCAAACATTGTCCCTGGTTAATACGTGGTGAGTGCTGGCCACCTCTGCCACATGCCAGGGGTCACAGAAGGAGCAATGGTGCTCTCTGAAGCATCTCTGATTGGGATCTTGAAGGCGCTGCATGGGTCTGAGCACTGAGCTCCCACTGTGCTTCTCGTAACCCACCAAGGAACACACAACTTCACCCAGTGTGAGTGCCACAGCAGAGCACAGGGAAGGCAGAGGGAAGCACAGAATTCACAAGCGCAGACTGGTAAAGGTTATAATCCTGCATTATTTACTGCGAGGCCCGGAGCTGAGTGGCGCCCCATTGACTGTGTGCTGTGCACAGCACACTGCACCGATTCATTCAGCAGCACCGTGATTTGCATGTTAGCTGGAGATGGGCCAGACACATCAGTGTGCCAGACCGACCAGCCAGGGGATCGCCTTTATTATCTCCAGTGCTGGTGACTTTGGGGAAAAAATATACAATGGTTTTCTTATCTATGAGGGTCCAGAAAGGAGACCAAAGAACAGAGGCAAATCAGAAAACAATGCATTGGGGAGCAGGAAATGAGGTGAGAGAATGTGAACAGGGAAATCATATTTTTGGATTGGCCTAAAGTGGATGAAGTCAGCAGAGCAAACTTAAAAAGGCAGAGGGTTTGAGTGAAGCATCAGTGCCTGGGACTGACATGCCAAGAGACAAGAGTGCCTAAATGTCTTTCCTTTTCTTATATGATCT
This sequence comes from Mesitornis unicolor, assembly GCF_000695765.1. Classification (NCBI taxonomy): domain Eukaryota; kingdom Metazoa; phylum Chordata; class Aves; order Mesitornithiformes; family Mesitornithidae; genus Mesitornis; species Mesitornis unicolor. Next base: position 9,471 of record NW_010168631.1, read on the forward strand.
TGTCAGTGACTCTCCAACCTTTTCTTGGACACTTCTGCTATACCAGCATGATATGGAGTTCATTATTTGGTATTATATAGCATTATATGGTCAGAATTTGCAGTGTTCCAAACTATCTAGGTAGTTTACTCCTTTCTTTATTTTTGTAATTCACTTAAATGATTTAGGCTTGCTTTCTTAAGCCATTATTCAGGCCTGGAGCCCAGACAGGGTAGTGTTTAGGAAAGTTTACTTGAGGGCTGAGCCCCTGGGTTTTATGAACTGGCGTTTGTTGAATTTTTTCCATTTTGACAAGAAGTTCTTACCAAATGACCAAACATCAGATTTGGTGCTATAGTTGCTGTAGGAGAAAACCTCTGGAGCAGACCACTTGACTGGGAACTTGGTACCCGTGGAGCTGGTATACTGGTCATCAAGAACAATCCTGGAAAAGGAAAAGAAGGGAGCATGCTGAGTAACCCCCCCATCCCATGACAGCCCCGCAGGTAATGGGCGCAGGCTCGGCGGCATTACCTTGACATCCCGAAGTCAGACACTTTGACCACGTGCGATTCCCCCACCAGGCAGTTCCTGGCGGCCTGCAGAAGAAGACGGTGCAAGGACAGAAAGTCAGAGCTGAAAGACTATCACTCGAGGTTCTCATGCTTCCTGCACATTTTATGGCCAGCATGTTCCTGTTGCCAAGAAAGCTGTTCAACCATCAGTCTGATTTGCAGGCCCTTGTTGCCCAGAAAGGGCAGAGAAAAACCCTAAAATATCCACAGCTTCCCACAGTCCCTACTCTGCTAACAAAACAGCAGCAGTGACTCATGCAAATTGATTGAACACCACATACTTAAAAGCGTTTTATCAGCAATGCATGTTTATGCCTATGTTAAAACAGGTCTTTTTGGCATCTTCACTGATTTTAAATATGAAGAGTGGTCAGTCTCTGGGAACTGAGGGAGCTAGGGCTCTCAGGCAGCAAAAGAGTCCACTCAGAAAAAGAGATGAACTTTATGTCCTTGTTTCTTCTCTCCTCAACACATTTAAGGGAAATAGATTAATCAGAGCTCCAGGGGATGCTTTTTTTCCCCCTAAAGTATTGACGTTGCTTCTGCAACAAGCGGTAATTCTGGATCCCATATCGAAGATAGACAGGAGGAGTGGAAAAGCTGAAATTAAGGCAGAGAAAAAACACAATGATAAGCCCAGCTGGAGCAGAGGAAAAAGTCTGAGACCAACATACCAGGTCTCTGTGGATGACAGAGTTTTGTTCCAGATAAGCCATCCCTTCACACACATCTTGGCACATCCCCAGCAGGGTTTCCTTTGAAAAAGTGCCCCGCTGGCTCCGGAGGTAGTCGGTCAAGCAGCCGTTCTCCATGAACTCAAACACCAGGCAGATGGGAGTGTTCTCAAAGCACACCCCATAAAGCTGGACTAGCTTGGGGTGAGACAGCTTCCTGTGGGATGGGGAGGGAAGGTGGAAAAGAGTCTGAAATAGGCTCAGGGCCTTCTATCCTTACAGCAAGTGTGTTATATATGGCCACCTGTGCCACCCTGCTGCATCTCTCTCCCTGCAAAGGCCAATTATGAAAGCAGAAAGAAGAAAATGTGTAGACCAAGTCTAACAATGTCAACTAGCACTGAGTATCATCCCATTTTAATAGTAATGGTCACCAAAAGACTTTTCTGCATGGAAAATCATCTAATGAAACAAACAAAAAATCAATTCATGTCTACTTTGGAGGGAAATATAAAAAAATACAAAGTCAATAAAACCAAAGAGAAATATTTTCAGTTTTGCAAAGAAAAAAGAAAATTGTGCAGGTAGGGTTTTCCATTAAAATTGTCTTCAAATTTTATGAGATTTAGTAATCTAATTATTTTTTACAAAACTTTTATCTTGATAACACACCCATTAACCTTGGCTTCCAGAGCAGCAGAGATCTGGAAAACCATTCTGGATATCGACAGACTTACAAGCACAGTAATTCACCTACACTTTATATTGCCTCCCTTTGTAACCACCAGAGCTCAGCAGTCTCTCTCTGTACTGTTTAGATAGATAGTACATAATCCAAGATTAAATTCCCCATTCATATTCCTGAACGTTATCACAACACTTTGGTTCAGTCTTGTGAATCCTACAGGGTCTGGTTTTCTTGGTGCATCCACAACTCACATCAAGACTTTAGCTTCTTCAATGAAGTCCTCTTCAGACATCGCTCCTTCACGAATGGTCTTTATGGCTACTTTTGTCTTCTCCAGCAAGTAGCCAAGGTAGACCACCCCAAACTGACCACTGCCGATTTCCTGTACACGGGTGAGCTCAGAGGGGTTAATGACCAGTTTCCCTGTTGATTGTGAGGGAGAAAGAGTGAGGATCTAGCAGTAAAATGTCAAACAAAAATCTTCTGTGGTTTTAAAAATTGAGACAGGACTCAGAGCGAGACTTTCTGGCTCTGCTTCAAATTGTCTGTCTGACCTTTGAGTGGGAACAACAACATCCCCTTTCTTTCCCCATTTGTCTTGTCTATCCAGTTCTTCAGGGAGGATTGTTTCTATCATGCATATGTGCTCTACTGAGCACAACACTGTTCTGAGTTTCTTTGATGTCTCCAAGAGTTATATTAAAGGTGATACCAGCAAAATTCTGCAGACAACTGTACACAAATGGAGGCATCTTTTAGGAGGGGCTCAGCTTTCTTCAAGTTATGCTATCCTCCTACTCCCATCCCTGTTCAGTATTCATTTATGGTTTTAATGTTGACTTCATTGAGACCCTGGGTTTCTCATCACCTCCCTCAGAACACTGCACAATCAGTTCACTCAGTTATCAATGGCAATGACAAAGATGATAATCTGGTGAGTAGTGAGGTGTAAAGATCTGAGGAAAGCTATTTATTGTGGTGATAGTTACATGAATATTCATCAATACCCATGGGGATATTCAGATCACCCAGCTAACCAGGAGGAGTGTGATTCTCATATAGTCATGAGAGTGTCATACCGTAGCTCAGTCCTGCAGTGATTGGGGCCTTTTTTCTCCAAGAAGAGACTGCATACCGCAAACGAGTGACAAGACCTGAAAAACAGAGGAAAAGGTGGGTTCTAGTTATTGTCACAGTCCTGGGAAGTGTGGCTGTCACTACCCCAGAAGGCAGCCTAGGCTCTGGAAGCAGATCTACTGTACTGAGTTCTCAGCTCCACTTGAGGGCAGCTGAACCTCTACTCAGACTGTGATTTCCTGCCTGCTAGAAGGAAGCCAATTCTGAGCAGTTTCAACTTATTTCCCATTTTCAGTCTATCAGCAAATGCGAGCTGTGGGTCTCTATTAAGTCTGATGAAATTCCAAATTATACCTTTTATTTTTAGGGTATTTTTAAAGCCTAGGACTTTTCTTGGTACTCCTGGACTGTAGCAATGGGAGTCTTTGGTGACTCCTGTGTCTAGCTATTGACCCTGGCCATGTCCCTAACTCTGTGTCAAATCAAGGCCCAAGGATATATCACCTCCTGGGCAAGAAGGCCCTGCAGCATAACTCAAAGAGGTAGCTTGGTCTGGCAGTGGCAACACCCCCCCACCATGGGCTCCTAAAAACGGAAAAGCTCTCTACACTATGTGATTACTGTCATTATGACATCTGTGTTGATCCTAGTCAGCCTTAGAAGGATGACCAGAATGAAGATGTAATGCTGGAAGCTAGCCCAAGATGGTAATTTTGCTGCCATCCAAGTGCCAGGATAAGTGGAAGAGAAGGTGATGCCATTTAACATTTCATTGTAAGGACAGAGGGCTCGGGAGCCTTCTGTTATTCCAAACAGTCACCTGGCTGCACGGTAAAAGAGCTGCTGCCCTGGTCAGTGTTAGCCTTGACTCACCTGCCGCATTGTGCTGGTGATAGTTGATAAGTTCAGGGATGCAGTCAAACACATGCTTTTCTGCCAAGTAGTATCGCTTGGGAAAGTCAGTTGTCTCATTGATGTGATAATGCTTTATAACAGGATTGTTATCCGTGCTGAAAAAGAGGAGGTTTTCTTTGAGGAAAACTAGTTTGCAGCAGAAATACAGGAATGTGGGGTATAAATGGAAGAGGAGCGAGCGAGCAAAGGGGAGAACCTCCCTTACGCAGAACAAATGGGAGAGGAGCAAGGAGTGAGCAGCAACTGCCTACAAAATCTGTGTACTTGTATGTTCTCCCTCTCACTCATGGATGGTCTCATCTGTAGAAAGGCTGAGGTTTCCTGATAAGAGCAGGTTGAGTACTAACTTTCTCTGCCTCTTCTTTCTGAAAGAAAACTTACTGTTCCATCACTGAAACCCTTTCATTAGTCTTGTATAACCCATCTCTGATGAGTCCAGCATACAATCCACATTGATCCTAACAACACTTCAACTGGGGAGACAATTTCATCAAAATAACAACCCCAGTGATGTCTAAGGGTCTATTTATAGGCATATATTTAGATGCAGGGAGAAGTGGAGCCTTTAATACTCTTTGCGAATGGCAGCTAACTCTTCTGCCTTTTTTGGAAGTGTTTTCCTCTGTCATTTTCATGAGCCTTCTGCTCTCTCTTCATAATGCCAAAACATCATCAGAGATTACACTCTCATAGAAGCCATTTCATTGATGTAATTGATGTGAAAAGCTGCTGAGCTCAGCTGTACCTTAACGCTTTGGTGAAAACAGAGACTGTGTACATGCCAGGCTGCCTCGAATCTCTCACCATGAAGGCTCCTTCCCTGCCCTGCAATAGGAGCAAAGGAGAGAAAACTGGTTAGAGACATAACGGAAAAAAGGGGGCTGGGGACAAAGCCCTGCTCATTTTAGCCTTGTTTATGCTCGCTCATGAGGTCATCCTAAAGACCTAGGAAAAAAATGAGCCATCAGCCAACCGACACAGCTTGGTCTGTTCCATGCATGCCCCTGATGGCTGCCCAGGGCCTGCAGGTACACCCAGCTGGTCTCTCTTGGGTGCTATGTATTTTTAGCTCAGTTTCCTGAGGAAATGAGACTTATGTGCTCGTGCCAAGTATGTGTGGGTGTGCATACATAAGCGTGTGCCTCCCTGGCCCTCCAAGCCTCTCCTTTAGAAAATTTGTACCCGTTGGTTGCTTTCAACCCTATCTGACAGAATACTGTGATACTCATTTTACACAGGTTCAATGAACTTGGCAGCCGAGTGGAAAGGCAAACCCCTTTGAGTGCTCTCCTTTGAGTAACTTTAAGCACTGTTCTTGCCTATCCATCTCACTTGACAGCAGACCTGCCCAAAGATCACTCATGAGCTTGGCCACGTTTCTGGGGGGAGATGTGGAGGCTGTAAGGTTTTGAACCAGAAGGCTCTGCAGCCACACAGGGGTAGTTGCCACAGAAAAGTTGTCCTGGTAGGACCAAAAGAAAAAATAAGATCACTAAACCATGCATGGACACATGCTGTAGGAGTTTATAGGAACTAAAAGAAGGTTTAAAATTGCACAAAAATGCTTTTATTTCCATAAAATACTGTAATTCCAAGAAATGACACTTTATTTGAGTGTCCTGTTAGTGTAAGAGCTGATTTAAAAACTAAGGCTGTGTTTGCGTGGAAAATTTGAAGACCTTTGTTCTTTTTATTTTCACTGCACTTTTCACTGGAAAACTCTGGCTCAGCTGAAAAATTAAAGATGCGTACTTACATGCACATACACACATACACACAAAACTAAGAAAAGAAACCCAAGCCCATACTTCTGGCTTTCACCCAAAAATATTTCAGCACGAGATTGGTTAGATTTTCAGAGAACTACTGGCATTTGCAGGCCTCCTGCAGAGACAGAAAAGACGAGCTAAAATCACAGTTTTCAGTCCACACAGTGTTCTGAAACGGTGTTTTCCATCAGCTCCAGTTATTGGGTGTGTTTGACTGAAGAAGGATGGTGCAGCTCTCTGCCCACGCTCAGCTGCAGTGGAAGCAAAGGGGGTTGTGAATGGTCCTTTATCTTCCTAAGAGCGAGCCAAGGACAGCAACACAGCAGGACCCCAGGGCTCAGCTCTGTCTTACACAAAGCAGCCCTCTCAGGCTTCTTCTTATTTGGGATTAATTAATTATTATTGCCCATCCGCCCTGCGCATTGGTTTACCTCATCCTTGAGGAGTGTTTCTGCTTTGCTTCTGCTGATGTTCTTATTGTACCACCTGAAAACAACAAAAGACTCTGAGTCAGTGTTTCTAGGCTGTTAAAGTTTCTGCTGAAAAGCCTCCAAATTCAGCATCCCCAGCCTTAGCAACAACACAGTATGTGGGGCAGGGACATTGGAGGCCGGTAACTTCTATAACAAATCCAAGGCACTTAGAGGTACAAGAAAAACATAGGCACAACTTACTCATATATTTGCAGATTCTCGGGTGATTTTTCCGCCAGGTAGCTACTTGGCACGTAGCCTTCATGCCTGTTAAAATGCAACAGGGCGTGAGTGTTTTCTCTGCATCTGTGGGAGTCAGCCCTGAAAGATCTTCCTGCTCTTTGCATGATAGAAATGCTGACTGTTACGTACTTAGCAGGGTTACTGGAGAAAGAAACAACTGATTGCACCTCAAAACTTGGAGAGTTTCACAATTTTCACAGTTTTCCCCCTACATGTATGAGGGCAAATAACAGCCTAAGCTAAGGACAGGTTTTTTGTTTTTTGGGGGGGTTTTGTTTGTTTGTCTGTCTGTTTGTTTGTTTGAAATTAACTTTTGGATCCTTTTTCTCCAGCTACCTGGAAACAAACAACATCAAAGGGAAAAAAGTTACTGTAAATACCCTTCTGTCATGATTTTGCTATATATCAGAAGATGCTTCACAAAAGTTATACTCCAGGCCAGCATATATGTTAACAGAAGAACCAAGTGGATTTAGAAAGGATTTGTCACTGTTGAAAAGTGACTTACCCATTCTTGTCTTGAATCAGCCACCAATGTTCCTCAGAGCTGTCAATCACGTAATATTCCTCGTTATATTGTAACGTCAGCTCCTGTGGATTCTGGGCTTCATAGTCATATATGGCTATGACTAAGGCTTCCTTTGGGTCTAGCAACAATTTCTGCACAAATTAGGAAAAAGGCTCATCATATTCATATTCATATTCATAAAAATCAGTGGTGTGCTCTCTAAAATGATATTTCCCTGGCAGCACCGATGTCCTCTGGGTTCAAAAGCCTCAAAGCTAGGAAAGCACCCCAGGGCGTCTAGTGGGGAATGGTGGCATCATGAGAATTTTTAGCACTTTCGAATAATGAATTTCATATAAAAATTTCAGTTGTACCAAAAATAGTTATTGACTCCTTCTTAGGGCAGGATTACCTCTGTCTGATGTGTTCTTCATAGGTATTTTCTAAGCTCCTCTTAAAAAACTTCAGTAATAAAATCTCCATGGTCTCCCTAAAAGGACTATCCCAATGTCCTCCAGTAAGGCACCCAGCTCTAACAACCACCTCCCTTCTTATTAAATAAACCAAAGATATTTTGTCCCATCAACAAGTGGGTTTAGGAAATCACTTCTCTCTTCCTCTTCACAGCAGCTCTCCTCATATCCCAGTTTCCCTTTTCTATAGATTGAAAAAAAAAATACAGTTGAAGCTTCGCCCACCATTAGAAAGCTATTTGTGAAAACAAGTTGTCTTTGCAGGACAGGACCTAACTCTAGTGGGATGCTGATGATTTATAGCTTATGAAAGAGTATGGTAAAGGTAAAAAAAAAAGCCCAGGGAACATTATCACAGGTGCTGTCCTGAGTCCCTGCACTGCAGAGAACCTCAAGGAGGGGATGTTCACCACTGTCAGTTAAACACACGGAACACTAAGGACAGCTTAGTTTCCGCTCTGCACTCACCCAGTTATCTTCAGGAGTGGGAGGAAGAGGCTTCTTTGAGGCTGAAATGAAATCAAGAAAGATAATTTGAAGTAGATCTGCATAAAACCAGGGGAGAAACCATCAAGGTAATGAACTGATAAAGGTGCACCAGTGAACAGCAAGCCTTGGTCTTTTAGAGTAAGACATGCCAACAGCCTGCACTGACACAAGGACTCTCAGCCACACAGCATGAGTTTGAAACTGGGGTACAGATTACTTAGGGAATCACCCAAATACAAGGTAGAAGTGTCTTGGGTGAAGAGTGATTGACTGCTTGTATGCTTTTTTAGGAGACAAAGATTACACTTGGCCATTGAAACCACAGACGAAATATGGTTAGGACAAAATAGGACACATAGGTTTGAATGCATATATCTCAAGAAAGTTACTATGGCTTAATGACTGACCACAGCTGATCAAGATCTCATTCCAAAGACAGTACCAAGCAGCACACAGAAAATGTTAATTCAAAATGAAGAATGCCAAATACAGTAAAAGATGAGCCCAAATACTGCAAGAAGCCAGCAACAAGTCTCTTGATGGAAATGTAACATGATATTATTCGATGTTATGTATGAGACAGATTCAATCCTTTCATTTTGCTAGGAATAAGTATTTTCAAGGTCAGAACGGTCTTAACAAATCCCATACCATTTTTGGTGGGGTCATACTCCACGCAGCCAGCTGCCATCTTCTCTGTCTGAGCACAGCATCTCCACTTGCCATCTATCCAAAAATCTGGATGACACTTTGAAACCAAACTGTTGTTGTTTCTAGTTTCTGGAAAATGTTAGGGGAAGAAAAAGGAGGCAGAAAATGAATTTATTTTTATTCACAAAAGCTCTGCAAGATATCTGGAACTGAATGGAAATTATCTGCACTTTAAAGAAGCTTCTTATTCTTCTCAAACTTCGGTGAATATTAGAGCCTGCTCCATTAATGGAGGAGTGAATGCCACCATCAACGTGGAGGAATAGCCTTCCTGCTGGCAATGGAGCCCATACCTCTCTACCGAGAGATGATAGCAAAATCCTACCAAAGTAACTCCCTCTTTCAACTGCTAAACACCAAAACCTCATAAGAAAGGTCTCATAAAGAGAAATAAAACCTGGCAGGCCATACACTGATGATTCCCATGAAAGACTACAGCTCTACAGCAAGTATATATGTAGGACACAGACACTTGCTGCTTTGCCTTGGTGTTCAAAAGGATCTGTACAAGATGGCATTCACCAGCACTAACCATTTTTTTGCACATGTAAATACCAGTCTTGAGTGTCTACATGAGTAATTAAAGGTCCTTCTTTTGGAAGCCATTAGGGCTAATTTTTCCAAAAGGAACAAAACAATCTCTGCTGGCCTGTTTCAAGAGACCATTCAAATTGTCCGAGTGGACAGTCTCAAAATGCTGAATGAGAAGAGGTGATAAAGCAGAAGCTGGAAGCAGGTGCACTCCAGAAGGGGAATAACTGGTTGCAAGAGTGAGTGCGTGAACTTAATATCTCAACCAGGCACAATGTTTTCAGAGTGAACACTACAGCAGCTTGTGTTGTAAAGCAGGAGAAAGCTATGATGGCAATTTTCACGGCATGGTGCAATTTTCATGTAACTAAGTAACACCTTCCTTATGTCAAGTATTATGCTTCCTTTCTGCCTGCAATGGTTAGTTACTGTGCCTTCACTTCAGAATCATTGCAGCGAACCACAGCACAATTCAGGACGTGAACAGGAAATGAAAGCCACCCACAAAAATGTTTCTGAATAATCATTATTGTCTCAGAAGATTGTAATCTAAACAAAAAAAATCTATTAATAAGAGCTGAAAAATATTCTACACAGAAAAGATTACTTTCTAAAAAAAATTAGCCATATAAAAATCATCTCTTCCTGAATGAGAAATCTCAAATTATAGTACCACATTAACAGATTATCCTAGAAAGAGGCAAATAAAGCATTCCACATCCAAATTTTCCACTGCTGCTGAAAACACACCCACCAAATTTACAAGCAATTTGATTTTATAACCTCATTCCCCAGTACCACTTTGCATGCTTAGATACAAGATGTCAACTCCTCTTGCACTTTTTCTCTGCATTATAGCTTGGGATAGACCTGGTCTAGGATAAGTAACTTCAGCACTTAGGTGGGCATGCGGGTTTTATTACCTTCCTTCAGTGTAAAGACCCATCTCTGCCGGCTCTCACGATTGGGTGCAAACACGTACAGTATGTAGTTATCGTGGACGATCTGGAGAGGGGAGTAAAGAAGCCATTAGAGACAAACCCAGACACGCTGGGCACGAAGGAGTCACAAATTACACACAAAAGGATGATGTGGGGGGTAACAGCGCCTGTTCAGAAGCATCTCTTAACCTCATTGAATTTGACTATTTATAACAGAATAGAAGCCCTTATTAAGAAAGAATTCCAGAGAAGCAAAGTTTTAGATCAATTTTATGCTGTTAAGAAATGCCCGTGAAGTCAATGGAGACGTAGCAATTTCAATCTGCAGAGGATTCAGCCTGTTACTTGCTGACTGCAATTTATCCTTCTAAAGCATCTCTGGGGAAACAGCATCTGTTTCTTAGCAGTTTCTTGTAAGATACCTTCACTTAAGATCTAAGAGCCAAATTTTCTTGTGTCAGTATAAATCTCAAGCAACTCCCTGGAGATTATTTGGATTACTATTATTCTTTAAAAGTTTTTAATAGCTTTCAGTAGGATTACAGAAGGGAAATAAGAAGCTGGAGCAGATGAACAATGAGCAATCGAGACACTGTTTTCTTCAATTTTGCCTTAATAACGAACAAACAAAGGAAGAGAAATACAGAACATTTGTGAAGTTTCAGACCAGAGAGTAAAATAATCCCAAGAACTGAAATGAATCGGATGACTACATTTGGGCCTAAAATCTGACATAATATACAATCTATACTTCTCCTCCAATATTTATCTCAACAATTTAATTCCAAATGGGACCTGGTCTCTTTCATGCACAGATCCTTTGATAAACTTTGACCACTGTCTTTAAATAGAGGTTTCTACAAGAGAGCAGCTGTTTTTTAGAGCTTCTCCAATGGTGTAGATGAGGCAATGTTGATTATTGTTAAAAGAAAAGGAAACATTTGCTCTATATCTTGCCCTGAAGACCTTGCAGGCACACACAGCCGTGTGACTCAGTTGCTTTGTATGCTACAGAGAGATAAACTGTAACTTCTTTTACAAAACATAGAAATAGTGGAGGAATAATTCCCACTCATTTAAATATATTATTGTTATGTCTGTGTAATGTTTTGACAATCTAAGGCAGTTTTTGAAATCTGCAGTAAGCAGATCTCCAAAAGATATAGCCAGGAGCATGCACAACTGCACAAAATCCCTCATTTCATGCCTCTGCACGGGGCTCACTTGCCAGATGAGCCACACAAAACCAAAAACCAATGGTGGCTCCACAGGAGATTTACAGCTGGGTGCAGCTGAGATATTTTTTTAAAACCCCAGACAATATAATTTTACAAAATACCACAAAACTGACTGTGGGACAAAATTCAGATGTGCTACAAGCCGGGACGATTACCCTGACCTCGGTGGAACACTGTCCATCATGACTGATCCACTGTTACCATTCCACCAGTACTGGTCACTGCCTTCACTCTATTTTGCTATTCCCACAAGCATTGGGGATACGAAGATACAGATTGGAAAACAGACCCAGAACAAACAGATCTGAGTGTCTGTACCTTCTCTAGTCCATGGTCACTGAAGCTAAGGGTAGCTGAAGCGATATCTCCATCAGTATGGTCAACAGCCAGACTCACCTGGAAAGGATATTTATACTGACAGGGAATGATGATGTCACTTTTCACAATTTCCACACATTTAATCCTGGAAAGTTCCACAGAACCCTTCAAAGTCCTTTTTTTCTAAAAGACAGAGAAAAGCACTTGGTTAATGCTAATGATTGTGGATTAAGTGAGTAATTAGACAAGACTGTCATGTCCACAGGAGATTTAATTTTAATGAAGCAGAAACAAATTAACTGATTATGTAAGACACATAAATGTATGAAGAATCATTCTTATATAAAGCATTTCTATGTAGATTGCACATACACGTACTTATATGCACATATATTTCAACTCAGCTCATGGATTCTTAGAGAACCAGTCAAAACCTTTGATTGAAATTCAGGTTGTTTTTTTTTCTTCCAACAAAATGAAATGCTCTTTTATCCAAAAGGAAGTATTTTCATAAAACGTTCAGTTTACCCACACTCCTGTTTCATACTGAAAAGCTATAAAACAGTAAATATTTTACTTAAAAAATATTTGGGAACCGAGAGTTTCAAAACTATGCATTTTATCTAAAATGTAACATTTTTACTGCATCTATTTTCCAAAAACAAAACACTTTTCGTTTTTTTTTTTGCTCTGCCTGTGTTTTTAGCTAAGAAAAAATAACAGGAAATTTAGAAATAAATAATATACTCAAAAACTTGCCAACAATACTGTTTCTCTGGGAGCCTCTGCTGTGTTGCTCTTCATCATATACCAGATACCTTGATAACAGTATGGACAGTTAGGAGAGGGCAAGAAAAGAACAGACATCCAAGCATCCCAGTGACCTCAGCACATCGTATTTCCCACTGAATCCTCGCTCCGTAGCTCCTTGGCAAGAAGCGCTCAGCTCTTGCATGAGAGGGGTGAGGCGCACGTGGGCACGCGTCAGGTGGGAGCTGAGCTGGGGTATCTGGTGCACCCTGCTGAAGGATTCACGGCAAATGCGCTCGCTCTTCGGAGGCAAACTGGTTTCCTGTTTTGATTCGTTTTCAGTAGGGATTAAACACTAGCTGTCTCCCAGCTCGGCTCTGTGACGGCATGACGGAAACCAGTGAGACTTAAGAACACCAAAAACACTGCTAAAACTTGTGTTTCTCAAACACAGGCAGCTGTCAACAGGAGAAAACATGAACTTCAGCAACCACGTAGCACCTGTCATTGGTTATAATTCAGAGACATAGCAAGACTTTGCCAACTTCCTTGCCCTCCCGTGAACCCCCAACCCAACCCTTTGTGTCCTTCACCCTCCAGGTCTCTTTTGCCCCTTGCTCCCCATGTCACCATGACCCTGCAGCTCTGCCCTGCTGGCAGTGCCCATCACCCAGGCAGGGTGCCTGCCCCTCTGCACAGCACCCCCGTGCCGACCCTCACTGCTGCTCCATTGCTACCTTCCATCAGCAAATTCAGCCTAAAACAGGGAAGCAGCTGATGCCACTGGGGATGGGGTGAGGTTTGCCACAGTGCACTGTCAAACAGAGAGGTTCTGAGACTCCTCAAACCTTATTCTTGCACCATGGGCTGGATGCTTTTGTATACAGGGTGGTCTCACATTGCTCTTGCAGAACTTTGCTGGTGTATTTAGGTTTTGTATTTGTATTTGCTTGCAGTTCAACCAATGCCTCTGCATTTACTCTGCCAGCATCATCTCCTGTAGACAGCATCTGCCTACATAGCTCCATGGGGTGGAGTGGAATTTTTTATATCAGTAGACCCAAGGCCATAAAGTACCCCCTAAATGTAAATACCAATTAACTATCAAGAGTATTGCCATGCCTTGGAAGGCCTTACTGCACCCCATTTTCACCATGTGTTTTCTTTAATTCTTGTCTATTCACTTCTTTCTTCCAGACTTGACTTCTGTCTCCACAACCTCCTCTATCATTTGTTCTGCCCGTGGGACTTCTACGCCTTCCATGAGACACAAAGCCTTTTATTTCCTATAAAAACCTTCAATTTTGCTAGCATTGAAACCTCCTTCATCTTATTATTTTGAAGTCCCAGTGCTTAACCACATGGAGGCTTTAGGAAACAATGCCGGGCTAGTCACACGCTCTGCTCTTTTACTGCAGACTGGTTTTTGGTGATACTCTTCCAGACTCTGCCAAAAGACAGAGTCCAGCCTTCTCAGGGAGCTTTGCACAGTTGTCCTGCAGCTCTCATCACCTACTGTGCTCCTTTTAATCATGTAATTTCAGCAGCGGAAACTCCTCATAATCTCCCGTTGCAGTGCAATGTCAGGGTGTGTCTCACAGCCAGTGCATTGCCCTGCACATCCTTGGCAGATGGGACTTTGCTGATAGAAAGAAATTACAGTCCTGTAGCAGCACAAATAACTGGAATTACCACTCACAGACCAGGCATTACCCAGAAACTGGGCTGGAAGCTAAACATATCCTTGCTTTTGTGATGCCTGACTGCACTTCAATCCAACAAAAGCAACTGGGCTGTTTGGAAGGGTGTGGAGAGGAAAAGCCTCTTAAATATGGTCTCCTAAAACCTCAGAGACTTGTTCCTAAAAGGGCTAGACAAAACATGCTGACAGATCTCCATTTATTGTTTTCAGTCTAACCGGAGTATAATTAAGCATCTCTTTTAGCTGGTCAGTCAGAAAAAACATCAGTGGTCTTACTGTGGAAAGATAACCAAGGCATACTGCTGTCCCACGAGAAGTACAGTGTGCTGCAGATCAATCCATCCTGTTTTATTTCTTTTAGTACGTTATTTGCAATATGGCAATGCCAGGAAGGAGAGAAAACTGATCTGAATGGAGCCAGGTACATCACAAGCCCAGTGCATTACATTCTTCATCTTTGGTCTTTCACCTCCTCTTGCCACCCTGCTCCAGCAGCTCTTTCACTGATTAATCCTTTAGTTTGTGTCTACTGCATAAATTAGATGACCACAATGGTTCCTATTTGCCTTAGATACTAGGACAGTTGACTATGGGACAATTGACATAGCCCTGCCCTGCAACACAAGAAGGCATCTCACCACGCTTGCTTGGAGAATGACCCACCTGGCATTTATATGCTACGACTACACAACCACCAACACTGCTACTCAACCACTGCTACCCAGTCAGCTTGGCCACCCAACAAAACAAATCACTTTTCACCAGCTCAAGGTCTGGGGCAGGGGAAGGAGCGGGGATGTGGAGCCCATGGTGGGAGGGCAGCAAGCCTTTGGCGGCCACTGCAGGTGACACAGATCTGTGCCGTGAGAACGCTTTCTGACTGTGGCTCTGCACCCTCGGTCTTCAAAAATGTCTAAGATCTTGTAAGATATGGGGCTATGCAGTCTGAGGGATTTGCTACTTTCTGGCTAACACCTTGCTGTTGCTATTTGTGAAGCCCATTCATCAAACATGCTGCACCAAGCACTGAGGCTGAAGATCCCTCAGTGCATACTTAGAAGTTTTGCTGAACCTCACTGTATTTACCACAGGGTCCTGGCAAAAAAGGTAGGCACCAGTGCTGGGAACAGAGGGAAGAGAGAGAGGCCAAACACTAGGAAGAGGTAAGGCAGGAGTGGGCAGAGTCTTATCTCAAGGAGAAGAGGAGGAGAGAGCAGGCAGCATTTTCTGGCAGGCAGAGAGGCAGCATGCCATGTTTCATAAAGCTGGCTTGGTTCAGAAGTTGTATAGGAACTTGTATCTTGTTTCTTTTGTACTGGTGAGGGGAAAGCCAAGCAATTAAGATTCAAGCAGCCCCAGACTCCTCAGCAGTGGTCACTTCCAAGGGCTCTCCATGCTGCAGGCTGGGCTTTCCTTGCCACGCATCACTGGGTGTTTGTGTTGAACTCTACATCTCCCTGTACCTCATCCTCATCGCCTGCGCATCCCTCCCTTTGCAATTCTGGCTGCTCCTCCCAGCCCAGTCAGGCAGCCCAGAGCAGAAAGGAGTGCAGTCCCTTCTATAGCCTCCCTGTGTCCCTGTGTGGATATGGTGTCCTTCCTCCCACCATGAGGTCCATCCATGAGCCTGTGTTTGCCCACTGCTCCCCAGTTGCAGCTGGACATTTTCCCCCAGTAGGAGAGAAGGAGAAAGCTGATTTATAGCTGCAGTGGAGCAAGGTAGGAAATTCCAGTCCTCTGTAAGCCCAACCACAGAAACATTTCCGTCACTAAAGCATTTCATGAGCTTCTCTGTAGTGTCAGGGCTTTTTCGTAAGAATCTGAGCCAAACTTCACTCTCTGTTTTCACTTATTGTCTTGACTAGAAGGAACCATTCTTAATTGGTCATTAAGTAGATGAGGGGTCTTTGTCTTGGCATGTGGCATGACCCACTTGTCCTGTGTCACAACCCGCTTGTCCTGTGTCACCTGCTCCCTGTCCCTCTGCTCCAGCTGGGCTCAGTGTGCAGCCTGGACAGAGGCAGAAGCTGATTTGGGGATTTCTTACTCTGTGGGCTTGAGATGATGAAATCAAATCAGTTTTGTTGGTTTTTTTTTCAATGCTATAGACAGTCCCTCAGGAACAGAAAGGGACAAAAAAGCAAAAGCTTTGACTCCTGCACACCACTAGAATAAAATGTATGTAAGTGTGAAGAGAGGCTTGCATGCACATTGAAGCATTTTTAGAGTGGCAATGAGACACCGCTGTGCTGGTGAGTGCAGCACCTTCAACATCTACTGCAGGCACTGGCCTTAAGAGGACCAGCGTACTCTGCAGAGGGCTTATACTTGCCCGGTGAATGGTCTCTAGGACTCCATCGACAACTCTTACTAGTGACATAGTAACTGCACATAGTAACAATAAATTAGCAATAACAATAATACAACTTAACCATATCATGCTACCATCAACTGTAGCTTCATCCCACTGGTTTCTGAACCATGACACAGATGCACCATGGTGTGATGGAGAGGTCAAAATGGGCTCAGGAGAAGGCATGAGCAGGGAGCAGAAGCAATGCAGCTGCCCTGGGGCAGTGCTCGAATGCACACAGAACTTCACATGTGCCTTTTTAGTAGGGGTTTTTTTCATGAAAATCAATTCCCTTTCTAAAATTTGGAGATACAGTGCTCAGCTTCCATCTGTGTTGCTGTCCTTTGGCTGCACTTCCATATAGAAAAGTGGATTTACTGAATTTAACTGCTGTAAATTCAACCTGGGATCTTTACACTTCTTTCCCCTTCATGCATGTTATCACCTGTCATGAAGACTATGGAGTCTAAGTGGTACCGTCAACCATGCCTATGCCACTCCACTGCTTTTAAGAAAAGAAACACCTGCACTGTTGATACGCAAGCAGCAACAGCACAGGAAAAGAAGCAGAAGTCCTTTCCACTCCGCTGATCAGGGCTAAGAGTGAGCAAAAGTAAAGACAGAGAGGGGGCTCTTGTGCTCCCAGAGACCACAGCTGTGGCTGAATGCCCACAGAGGTGGATGTCTTAAGTAACAAAGTGGCAATTTTATGATGCTGCTATTAAAATCACAGTAACCATTTTAAATATTCCGCCAGCTATGAAGAGCAAAGGGATGCGGTCACACCTGGGAAGCCGCATGGGCTGCTCCTGGCTCAGCACACGTTCTCAGGTAGCACCTGAGAGCAAAGAGCTCAGGCTGACATAAAATGGGAAAAACCCAACAAGTCCCACCATAAAAATGCCTTTCTTCAGAATAATTCAGGCTGATTTCAAAATGGTTGAAAAAGATACATAAAGTTGAAGAATCTTTCTTTCATACAGCTGCCTCTGTCTTAAAAAGGGTAAATAATGTCTAAGTTCTATGGTCAGATCCTTCAAGATATTCCTTATCAGGAATTTCCTATTTTCCAGGAAAACATTTGAAGCTATTTTTGTAGTTTTACTCTGAACGGCAGGTATTGACCACTCCTGGAGACAGACCATTTGGCTCATGTACCTCTGGTGTGGTTTGACAACACACTTTTATACTCTCATGTGCTAAAATTAAGCTCTAGGAATAATATATTTGAGGTCCCTTCCAATCCCTAACATTCTGTGATTCTGTGATTCTGTGATATAGGAACCCATATCCATTGCTTGCTCTGATTTCTCTTCTTGTAACTCTGTAGCAAAATATTTACCATAGCCATACAGTGTTGAAGCTCTACCTGAGCTATTAAAATGTAATTTTATGGAGGATACGAGTATGTGGCTTCAAGGCAAGAGGCACCATTACAGGCCTAACCACTGGTAGGAAATAAGCAGGTTAATGAACAGACCACACCAACAGACCTGTCTGTGCAGACAGATCAATACCAATGTGAAGCAGAACTGTTGTGCAAGGAAAAACACCTTCCAGTGGTAGAGAGCTCAATTTGATGTGGCCTGGGGAACATAATCTTTTAAAATTACTGACATGTTACCACCTTTCAGGTATGACTTTCACCAGGCCTTGCTGAGCTTCTGCAGTAATTTGGAAAGGAACTTCTTGATCTGCGGAGCTGCCCAAATTCTGGTTATGCCTATGGAGTTGCAGAGTCTGCAGTTTATTTGTTACTTATTAGCTTATGGGTCTCTCATAGCCATGTGCTGGCATTGAGATAGCAATAAGGAAGAGCTCAGAAAATAGTAACTAGGAGCTTAACAGTTATCCCTGGAACAAGCAGGACTTATTTTTAATTATAATTCTCCAAGTAAATTATTTTTCTACTGACCAAAAGACTTGAGCTTGAACTTGAACCTCCTTGAACAATGTGTTGATGCAATTACTTTCTTATCATCTCTCTCATCTATATACTGTGGTATGTGCTGTTTTTACCATTAATAGTTTGGATATTAAGAACTGTTGATTGCTGGATTCATAGAAACTTTGCCTGAACACCAGCATCATTCAGTATTTTGGGAGTTTTCTCATTAGGAACATCAATAGTTTGAAATTTTATGGCAAATAAGACAATTTAAACAATTGTTAAATTAAATTTGAAACCTGAATTGATCAATTTGTATTTTAAAAGAAAGTTGTAATTGAAAGAAAGTTGAGATTTTGCATTTCCTGTCAATATTAAGTGCTCCAAAGGAAAATTGGAGAGAAGTGCTAATTGATAATACTGGAATTTTCTGTAGAGCTCTGATTGTTGTGTTATAGTTTAATACTTCTGATGTACCCCTTTATATTTGATATTTAAATCCATAAACATTGCTGCTTGGCTTACATGTCTATCATGACTATTTTGTCTTCCTACTAAAATAAATTTAAATAAATTTATTTTACAGCTGTTTTCACATCTAAAGAACATGAAGATGTTTTAGAGGTGGGCATAGTCTGGATGCAGAAAGCACTGAACTGTGTTGAATGACAAAATCTACTGCAATCAGTGCCTAAGATGCCTCCATTCATCTAAGCAGTAGCAGCGGAGAAGTACACCTAGGAGTCTGGGGAGGCAGCTGGGGCTGTGCCTGCTTCCCTGCAGTAACTCATCCATGGGCACTCTGCTGCAGTCCTTGCTTGCTGTGGTACCTCACCAGAGCAGCTGCGGCCACCAAACTTGCTTTTACCATTTCCAGGGACCTGCAAAGATCTCCTTGATCGCACCCTCACCTGGAGCACAGGGCATGGGAACAGACTTAAGAAGCTGAATTGCAGCACGTTCCTACATCAGAAAGTTACTATTTCATCTGCCTGTGAGACATTGTGGCACTGCTTAATAACTGTGCTGCCTGCTGTGGCTGCACACCATTGGCATGCTGTCAGTTCGCTCACCAAGCAATGTCACTCCCAACAAATAATTTCAGTATCAAATCTTGTTTACTGAGGCCAATGCTGTTTGTAGCCAAAGCCTGTTCCACGCAAACAATCTCAGTTTGTTATCAATCTACGCAGCTGAATTCTCAGTTTACCTGGAGAATCTCTGCTACTCCTACTATCCTTATAAAGTCCTATAGGCCAGATACAGCGCTGCGTTTCCAACAAAATAATTTAAAACCAGAGAAATCAAATTATTATTTTTTTTTAAGGCCAGAGAAGTCAATAGAGCTATGTTGAAGACCTGAACCTCATTAGCCAAGAGTTGGCTGGTTCACTGTTCACTCCTCCAGGTGCTAAGCTGCCCAGTTTGCAGAATTACATGAGCGAAAAACAGAAGACATGCAGGGGAGTATTGAAACCATAACCCTTCTGCAAAGTTTTTATGGTACAAAGTGTACATTTTATTGGGCTGTGTGTATAAACATTCAAGTAAAGAGATCCAGTGGAAAAGCAGACTTGGCCATAACAGCATTTTTCTCTTGGTCCATCAGACATCTGCAACAGCCCAGAATTTTCACTGAATGCCTATTTTAAGATGGCACAAAGCCACTTCCAGTGTTCACATTGTCTCAGGTCTCATCTGAGATGGTTATCAAGGTGTGCGTACCTATTATCAGCACAAGTGGTTTGACAATAAAAACAATGTCACCATCAAGAAACAGAAAAAAAAAAGAGGAAGATACTTGGCTTTTAAATGAGCTTTCCAATACGATGGAAATAGGTCTCTTATGTCATATAAAAGCAAACTGGTGAATGCTGTATTAGTTTTTTCAAAACTATTTCTGACTAGCAGATAGTGGGAGGAGTGGCTTTCATTGAATGAAGGATTCAATGAAAGAAGAAAAGCTAAATTAAATCGACTATATTAAATCACTTGTTCATTTAAAAAAAAGTAGGGACAAAAAAAAATGGTCAGAAAGGATAAAAGATTATAAAGCAACTGGCAGGCATTGCAACAATATGAGTTACAATGTTGACTGCAATATAAAGCAAAGGCATACACTGGAAGCAAAAATGGCCACAGTAGAGAAGTCTAATAGAAGGTAACTATTAGGAAATCTCATATTTATTGTAGTGTATTCACATTAAGAGGAATGCCTTCCTTCTTAAAAATACAAAAGAAAACATCCTTAATGTTCTCTGACAGAAGAAAGACTCAGCTTTGTAATTTAAAGAAAATGGAAGTATCTGGCAATTGCTGGGAACACATTGCTCAGAAGTAAACTTACAAAATTATTGGAAGAGTAAAGAACAATAAATACCTGGGTAAAGATCTGGTAGAAGCAGAACTAGATATGCACAAGAGAAAACTATTATAATCAAATTCTGGAAGATGAAATTAGTTATTCCGGCAAAAAGGAGCTATTTTTATTAGCAGACCCTACCACACGTTTGTAGAGTTAGAAAGGCCATAGACAGCAGACACAGAACAACCCACATTTTGCTTAAAGCAGTCTTGTCTAGACAATATCACCACCCTGAATCATGCCGCAGAACTCATGAACGAGAACTGCAATAGATGGGAACTTTGTAAATATCCAGAAAAACACTTGATAAGATGCGTCGGGACAGGTTGCCCAAAGATGTGAAATCTCTGTCCTTGACTTTCAAGCAGTGGCTAATGAACGCTACAGCCGCCTGGTTCTAGTGTTGGCAATGGCTCTTCTCCGAGTGCTGCTCCAATGGCTGGTCTGGCTGGTCCTGCGCACAAAGTCTGACCAAATAAATTCAAGAAATGTCTCCATGATTCTGTGATTTCACAGTAGAAATGAAACTCGTTGTGGCAAACAATATAAACTTAATCCTCCCTCAACTCTGGTGATATAATTCAGATTATTAAAATGTCCGGTTTGAATTTATAGAGGTGTACTAAAGGATTCATTTAACATTAGGCACAGGTTTGTAGCTTATCTACATCTTATTTAAGGCTGTATTGATTTTATTACATACAAAATTCATTGAAACAGGTGTGATGTAGACAGATGCCAAGCCTGACTTCTTTGTGGGTGATATGTGTATGATTAATAAATTAGTTGCAGATATACATCAGAAGACAGATGGTATTCCAAATTCTGGCAAGCAAAAAAGACTTGAGAACTTGTAGAAAGATGTATCTACTCAGATAAGTATCTTTTTGGAAGGTAGTCTTTAAAACCATAATTAAATTCACTTTAGATGAGGATTATGGCTTCATGACTGTTAAGGTATTCAGAATACACAAAACAACAAGAAATGGTATGAATGGTCACTCTAACTAACAGAAACACCAAAATGGAGATCTTCAGAAGCCAAGTCTTAGTCTGCTTACATTAGTCTTGGGGAAAAATCCAAGTCTTTCCAGGGCAGGATGGCCAAGCTGGATTCTGTATAGAATAATGAAGGTAAAATGGACTGCTGGACCAAGAAACAAAACGCTGGTTTTGGTACCATGGGTAGTTGGACTGCTGTCAGTAATACAACACGTAGATAATGCAACAGAAGCAGCTGAAGCATTTTTTGGCTGCTGATAAAAGGCTTTTCAGCCAAGATCATTCCTTTGTTCTCCCGGAACAAGAGATTGAAAGCAAATTTCAAGACACACTAAAGTGCCATCTTTATATCTGAATATCAAAGATCTGAATGAAAGAGCCCAGGACAAGGCTGACTCATGCTATGTGACCTCTTGAGCATCTGACCAGTGTAGGAAGAATAGTGCTGATGTAAATGAAAAGAGAGCTCGGTCCTTTTCTGAGTGCTTCTTTCATTGCTGCCTTTAAAGCTGGACTAGTAATAGCCCATGAGCACATGAAGATATAAAATTTAAAAATATTTATGTGCCTGAATTCCCCAGGTGTTAGGTGCAACTTTCCCAGCCCAGCAATACTTCTCAGAATACCTGTATAGGACAAAATACTTATTTTTTAAGAGAGAAAACTGTGGTGTAGAGACGTGGAGCACTTCTCCATAGTTGAGAAGGTCTGGGCCACCCCAAGATGAGCAGCCCTGATGATCATGTAATGATAATGGTACCACATTAGCGTGGTACCAGCCCAGAAGACAGTGGCCTATTCACTAAACTTGGCACCAGCCTCAGACATCTGTGCCGCTTTCAGACCACAGCCAGCTTGAAATACAGGGAGAGATGCTCGTTTCTGGCTGTCCCCATTCAGGTAGGAATGTGACATGCCAAAGACTATGCTAGAACCTCTACTTAGTGTCTGAAATACTAATCTCTCTTCACTCTGCTGTCTGCTAAACCTAAAACATTTACCATACACCATAAGCCGTTAGGCAAATGGGACATAGGTAACTCACCATTTTTGTGCTGAGTAAGGACATTTGAAACTGTCCTAGACACCACTTCACAGGGATTCACTTGTCTGCTTCTTCTGCAGTACTGCAAGTGTACTGGCACCCTGAGAGTATCACATAGTGTTTTCACTGGCGGTTATTCTGGTGAGGACCAAACTCATTGAAATAGTTAATAAAATTATTGCTCCCATGTGCTCATTTACTCACATGCACAGTAGCTGTAAAGATCAGACTCTGGCAATGAAGAATTTTTGCCTGTGGAATTGATTTGCATGCTATAATAAAGGCACTTCTGATGTATTTTAGTAGAGACGGGGGCTGAATACATGTGCCTGTTATCAGGGCTTCGCTTTATGTTAAGACAGCCCTGCATTGTGCACTGCATAATGTATTCCAGAAAACACAGCTTCTTATTGTTGTCAGTTATTGGGGGCTCATTCTCCTAATGAAATATGTAAATATCTGTCATTAACATTAACAGTGATTGTGTGCTTGGTCCCTGAGGAGAACAGTGCTTTCTGTCTAGCTATGGCCATCATGATGAAAAGGCTATTACAGTTATTGCAAAAATTTGCCTTTATGATGTTGGTTGTGTGGAAAGCTTTTGGTATCATTTACAGAATTATCCCTGTACCCCTTTGACCTGTTTGTTTCCTTGCTTTGGACTGCTACAATAAACGCTTAAACATCTTTTTATACCCACAGCATCAAAATGCAGAGAGAAGGACTGGGTGCTGAACTCCTTTAAATACAGGCAAAACATACCAGCCTGGGCTTAACACATAAGTGTATGTTTTACCTTAAGCCACCCAATTGAATTCAGTGGGACTTGTCAAACTGTTAAGCAGTTTGCTCATTGAATTTACCTGACTTTATGCACCAGCTGTTGCCAAAGACTGACTGGGGACCAGAGAGGTGGCTACTGTACTCTGAGTACAGTAATCCACTGGACAGGTTGGTAAGGGGCTCTTATGAAACTCTTATAGCAAACATCCACAGAGATTTCCCTTGAAAAAAATACTTTAAAAGCCAAGACAGTTGCTGTTCCCATCTATATGGTGCAGTATGCATGCCTGGGGATATTCCCCACCACGGCAGCCAGCTGGCAGAGAACAGTAATGTCCTTACTGCTTTGCCCTGAACCTCCAGAGCAGGGGGACCACATGCAAACTGCCTGCTGGCAATGGTGACAGCCTGTGCTACCCCTTGCCAGCCCCACAGATTATCTGAGAGTCCCCGTGAAGCAGAGCCAAACCTGTGCCAAGGCCTGCACTAGAGGATGAGCACTACAGAGCATGGATGGCAACGCCTGCGCATGGTCCCCGGTCCTTGTTCACTCACCAGGATGGGCACAGTCACGTGTTGGGCAGGTGTGGTGATTTTCCCTTCACCAGCTGTGAACTGGATTGGTGGGCATTCACTCCATTCTCAGCATAAAATAAGATGGTTCTTGCATGGGCTGCCCTATGCTGTCCTCTCCAGAACAGCAAGGACCTAGCCATGTGGAGGTCTCACCAGGATGGTCTAATGTTAGGGAACATACTGAACCCATTACATTGGTTCTGGGAGTATTTCACAGGACAGACTTTCTTCCAATTAAGTTCTTCTATTCAGGTAACAACCTGATTTTGACAGTCTGTCAGAAAAAAAATCAGTGTTTTTTGGAAAATCAGCCTTGTAATTACAGATATAACCACTGTCCCTCACATAAGAGCTTGAAGTTACATGTGTGTTTACATATACATGTCTACACAAATATAATACGTGCACATTTAAAATACATAATGTTTAACATGAAGTAGGTAAGATACCAAGCCCTCATGTCACCTAATTGACCTTTCAGAAGACTAGGGCAGAAAATTTCCAGACACTCACATAGCATAAGAGATCTATGCCCCACTGAAAGTCACTGAGTCAGATTTTCCAAACTACTTCAGCATCTGAAGATGCCAACAGACACCTACTGCGATTCCACAAAAGTATCTAGGCAAAGTGCATGTTGAATTAATCTCAAGTCCGCCAACATTCAGAAAGCACCAATGAGAACTAGTTGTGGAGATTTCTCTAAATACCTACAGCAGAATCACTTAGATGCTTTTGAAAATTTTACCCAGTGGAATAGTTGCAATAGAATTTAAAATCTTAAAATAATGGCATTTGAAAGATAGTTTGGATAGCAAAGACAGTCTCAAACCAAGTACGGACACACTGTGTAGCAGTAAGTATTTTCCTATTTAAATATAGAGGCAAGAAAAACATGAACTATCAAATAAAAGCAAGAGAAACACTTTGTTGGGCATATTTGAGAGAAATAACTTGCAAGTAAAAATTACTGTTAACCCTTAAAGCTGATGTCCAACCTCAACTGGGTTATGATACAATACATGGGTACATCATATTTCTGTGATTCTTTGGTTCAGTGTTAACTTTATTTTCTGCAACTGAGCAAGACGAGATGGTCTGAAGTTGCCAGCACTGGATAGCAAGGCAGCACTATCCCCAGTACTGGTCTGCATACAGAACAGTGCCTAAACATAATGGATTAACAGCATGTTCAGTGTCTGTTAGAAAACAAGCAATATTAATTATAACTGTAATGAAGCTCAGCAAACATCCAGCTAAACTAAAGAGGGAAATAATTCTCACTTCACTCAAACACTTAGCACAATGGGGTGCGCAGATTGACTTCTAATTTTCTTCATATTTAGCAAATCAGGGAAATACAAGCTTGGGGAAACAACGCCTAGTGTGAGCATGGATCTCATCATCACGTCCCTTCTGAAGCTAACGCCGAAAACTCGACCTATTACACATGGCAGCTGAGTTCATTTTAAAATGCAAGGCTGTTCTCCTACCAGCCATCGATCTGCTGCCATGCAGAAAAGAATGGGAGAGTGAAGAACTGTGGAGGATTTTTTCACAGCTGTAATTAGGGTACATTGTGATCTTTGCGATAAACCACTCCCGGTCACACATGGACACATGTGAACTGTGGGCACAGGCTCACACAGCTGTTACACACCCAGGTTATAACAGCCCCTGCTAAATTCCTACAACAAAACTAGATCCCTTCTGTAAACAGCAAGGTAGTCTTACTCTTCCATGCACACCAAATGCCCACTGCCCAGCTCTGATTGACCCACAGGACCACTCTGCCATTTTCAGTGAATGATGCCATAGCAAGGATCAAAACGTGTTAATAAAATTTAACAACAGCAATCCTCCCCTCCATTACATCCGTCCTTTCCTTTAACAAATTTCATCCTTCCCTCCATTACTCTATTATGAGAGAGAAAATGGTTGACATACCCCATGGCGATGTTCATAGTAAGCCAACTTGGATTTGGTTAAGACAAAGAAGCGCACTTTAAAGTTGGAGGGTGAAGTCCTCCTCTTCTGCTGGGACTTTTTGATCAGCAGTTCCTCCAGGAGCACACAGTTATTCATGGCTGAGCCAAACATGGTCCTCTCCCAGGACATGGGATGCCTGCCCTACGCGCTGAGCGCCTGTCCAAGAAAGAGACACGAGAAGGAAGACAGTTAATTAAAAAAATAAAAATGAGGTGTTCAAAAGGCAGCGTAGGTGCTTTGAGCTTTATCTTCCCATCTACAGCAAAGCTTCCTTTCTGTCAAACCATAACCACATCCTCTCTGAAGTCATAAAATGAACAGCACATATTAAATACATGCTAAGGTAAATGTTATGGAAAAAATAACATCTGAGGGACATTCAGTAGATGTGAGTCAATGATTAGGGATTAATTAATAAGGGGTGTGGCATGATTAAGCATCTGTCTCCTATTCGCCCGTTTAGTAAATACAGTTATAAATGCATGCACTGAATGTGGATGCATAGGATGTCTCTCCTGTCCTCTTAGAAGTAGGTCTTGCTTTTTTGCAAAATATCTTGCTATTTCTTTTTTGAAGGCATAGTGCCTTCCCATTTAGAGAATTTAAGTTGACTGTGTGTCAGAGATTTCACACAGTGTATTTTGAGGAAGTTTCCTGTGTAACATGAAAGTTCCTACTATGCAAGGAAAGAAAATCATATCTAGGATATACTTGTATAAGGAATGATAAATATTTGTAGTCATTAGGTATTTAAAGTGAAAACAAGTGGTTACAATAACCAATAACTAATTAATTATCACTGGTTACTATTTACTGATTACTGACTGCTTCAGGTGCAGTCTAATCACCCTGTGGCTGGGTGTTCCAGGAGGCACAGGCACATCATGCCCTCTGCAGATGCAATCAAGACCAAGGTAATCAGCAGAGAAGTGAGCACAAGTATCAAACCAAGCACAACTGGTTGCCTTGGGACTTCAGGGCACCCTGCACCGGGCTAAATATAGAATGATAAAAAATTTAATATGTACATAATGCACTTCGTACAATAGCACTGTTATATTTTAATCTTTTTTATCCATTCTTCCATTTTTAATATTTTGGGGTTTTTTTATTAGTCATGTATAATTGTATTGCTGGTGCTGCTCAGGACTGGAGAAATGGAGTCTGATGGAATATGACTGCAAGATAAATATTTACCTTACTGCAAGGTAAGTATTTTTATTATTATTTAAAATTTATTTTTATTAATTAGGTATTTCTGAAAATTATTTCAATCTAAATAATTTACGGTGCTGACCTTTGCCTTTAGTTCAATGTAGCATTAGGGTATAAGGAGACAGCTTCCTATTTCTGATATAAATTTAGAGTTGTTTTCAATCTCCAAAGAAGATACTTCATTATTTTAAATTCAGTTCATGAGGAAAAAATAATCTGAACAAATGTCTGAATGGTGAATGCTGCTTAAATGAAAACTTGGGTTTTATAGGGCAGTTCTTAGACAGTCTTGGGAACCATATTTCTCAGTAGAATGTATTGGTGATTGCTCTCCAAAAAAAGCGGTGTCACATTCCTTCCTTGCTGTTTTATATTATATAGTTTAGGCAGCATGTTCCAGGGATCATCAAATGTTCCTTGCCAATTTTGTTGAATCCTGAGAACCTGCATTTGCCACAAAGATACAATTTAAAGGTAGCACTTGACATACGGAACTGTAAGAGAATTTGCTAAAGGCAATGCAGTATCATGAAACAAGGAGAAACAGAAGCTGTGGTGCAGTTGGTCCCTGTATATTTATCTCTATTTCTATGTGGTGGTCTTGCCGAAGATGCGATGCAGCATATATTGAAATACTCATTGTGCTTAAGCCTAGCGAAGCTGTGTTTCCTTTCTTGGCAGAGAGACTGAGTTCCAATGAACTCTTATGGTTGAACGAGAAAGATGATGTAAGTCTGTGATCTCCTGAAAAATCGTCACTGCTGCCAAGGGGGATTTCAAATCTATCTGTAGACCACAATCAATACTCAGGCCAAATTGCCCAATCCTTCTACAAAACACTTTGCCTCATGCAATGCACGTACATTAAAAATTCAGTCTGCTGTGGGTTTTCTAAAATTGCGCTCTATGTAAACAGCAGGTATTGGGGTACTTCCAGACCTTCTTTAGGTGCTTCCACCTCTAAAATACAGGGCACTCTTGCAGGTATATAACTTTCCTCTTGCTTGAGAATTTGCTGGTTTAACTTATGCTCCGAGATCCTTTCTTGTAATTAATAAACCAAAACAGAGACAGTAGAGTGCCCTGACAAACTGTATGGACTTCACTCTGCTAGCAACAGTGAATTCCCCAAAAAGGCTGTTGCTCTTAGCAGCATTTTGCTTCGTTTGTGTCAGTACAGCTGAATTTATAACCACACTTGGTAATTTCATTGTATTTTAGCTATGAATGCTTATTCAGGCCTATGTTATTCTTTCCAGACTCTTCTTTGCATTAACTGTAGTGTTTTATGGACTTTCTGAAAAGTCTGTGTGGCTTGGGCCAAGGGGGTTTGCAGTCTTTTGGCAGAGATGTACACGTTTTCTTCTCAGAAAATGGAATATAAATAGAAATGCAAGGGTGTGACATCGTAGCTCTGCCAAAAAAGCAAGGCATACAGGACAGCAACGAGATGAGACACCAACACGTAGACCTCTGAGGGCAGCAATGCTGCTGGAGATGAGAGGATGTGGGGGGAGAAGAGATTCAGCAAGGGCGGTAAGCAGTGGGGGGAGAGCTAAGAAATTCTTTGAAGGCAGAGACTGGCAGCTCGATTTCTTCATGAGATAAGAGATGAGTTAGTGGAGGGACACGAAGAGGCGAGCTATTTGATCAAATGTTCAGATAGGGGGCTTGGCAACTGCGTTTCATTTCGTGTAAACATGGTATGATGCGATGTGTTGTAGGAGGTCTGACGGGAAGATGCTGCGAGGGTCAAGGCAAGAGAGAAACAAGAAGCAAGTGAGATTTGGCTCTGCACGTGGGAGAACTGGACAGGCTGAGCTGCTGTGGAAGAGAAGATACAGAACTGATACACACATGTAGAAAGACACACACAGGTGTAAGAAAATAATCACAGATTTTGGCCAGGAGTGATAGAGAATCTGGTAGTTATATCAAAACCAGCAGGATTTAGCAGGCGAGATCAGTCTGAGTTCTGCATGCTGAGTTCAAGCTGATCATGGGCCAGTTACGATATTAGACAGGAGAAAAAATAAGACTGATCATAATACAGAAAACAGCCAGATTTGGGTGTCATTGATACAAACACAGGAGCTGATTTCAGTGAGAACTGCTGGCTCTCCCTGTTCTGCAGTATCTTTATCAACTGATAACCCTTCACTGTTGAACTGGGGAGGAAAGTAGGGACTGATGTTTTTTTGTCTCCAGTCTTGTCACAGATCTACGCCTTTATGTTCACTTTTCACTTTAATCCCAAACCCATGTGCAGCAAGCACGTAAATATTTGAGTCTAGCAAGCCAAAACTAGAATATGAATACTCTCTAAGTCTAATGAACAGGTAGCCAGGTTGACATGTATATACAAAAACATACAGTCTAAGAACTGTGTTAATATTTAATTATATATTTATGAGAGAGTAACCTGCTTATGTGAATTTCAATTTTATTTAATTTCAAAGATTATAATGCCTTGTCCATTTTTTAAATAAAATTCTCTGTTGTTTTCCAGATATGAACTGTAGACATAAATCATATGCCACCTTTCATCTGGGTGACTAACGTGTTATAACTCCTTTAAACAAAGCTGCAGTCATTTAAGGGCTTCAGAGCCCTTCTACAGTAGTTCAGAAGATATTTATGTGTATATATATATATATATATGTATATATAGTTAGGTAGAAAGACTCCATTTGTCTAGCACCAGCTTGGCTCCAGAGCTGGAAGATGTGAGGATAAGTCTTAGAGCTCTCCACACAAACTATGTAGCCCTGAGGAAAGGGCTCCTTGGGTGCACAGGAATATGCCGCTAACACAGGTATCTCACTTCTGGAAGGTAACCTTGTATGATGGTGCAGTGACACACCGAACATATGAGAATATTCCTTTTGTTCAAGGGCTTTTGGCACTGCTATACATTGCACAGAAATTCTGTATATTTAATAGAAAGGTATTAAATATAACTGTCCTAAGTATCTTAAAACCCCTGTAAGTCTATCCCTTAAGACAAGGAGACAAAGCCTGATGAAATTTTTAGGTATCCTACATCTTTGCTTAGGTGCCTTTATAAACCTGCTACCATGTATCCTTTAACACTTTTCCATCCATATTCAGGAAAAAATGAAATATTTTCAATTTTTCTGGTTTAAGTTTGAGCTGCTGTGTGCACTTAATGCTTCTCTATGCTGGGCAAGTTGAGGTTACAGATAAAGTTGTTCTCATCAGCTGTGGCCTCAGTGGGCTCCTTTTTTTTCTTTTAATCACCTTTGTTCTTCCCTTGCTACCTTCTGCAAACTGCTCTATTTCTGCTCCGAAAAATGTTATTTTAGGGATTGGATTTTTTTTCTTAGGGGATTTACCCAGATTATGCAGTTCACACTTTTATTACTGCAGACTGTGGAAATCTCCCCACCCGCACATCCTGCTCTGATACCAACACTTATGTCCTGAAGGCAGCAGAGAAATTTATAAAGTTAAATATAGGTAGTTTTTGTTTTTATAAAAAAAAACAGACCGGAAAGCTGCAACTATATCTTCACTCTCATAAAACAGCCTGTACAATTCTACCATATTTGGGCCAGGGTTACTGTCTGGGTGCCAGCTCTTTTTCACCATCTGTTCAATGTGATGATTATCATTAACTTTCAAGCTTACAGAATTCAACCCAGCTTGCTACTTAGGTTTTTTTGAGGTGCGAGAAATTCTATTTAGGTTACACAGCTTCTTTGGCAGTTTATTATCACCCCAATAAACATGTCTCCAGTAGACCCAAAGAACAAGACAGAAAGCTGCAGGAAAAGGGAAGAATTAGCCCAGACTTTGAGCCAGGTGCATCCAGCTTTCCTCTGGGTCTCACAGCTGCACCTTTGAATCTGCTCACACTGCTCCCAGTGAACAAGGGAGATGCTCTGGTAGAACCAAAGCAAGGTTCTCCTGTGAACTGTTTGGGAAAGTAGATGCCTTGTTCTGAGCATCTGCTAGGAGGAGGCAGTGAGTTATCCATGGTTTGAATGCCTGAAGCAAATCACTCCCAGGCTTACTGACATTGGCAGTAACCTAGAGAATGTGTTTTATACTGGTGAACTTGCACAAGGTTAGGACAGGCTCTTCCGTGATGAAGGTACAAACAATCCTTTGCTCAGCTCTTCTTTCTTAGGCAAAAATGCAGAAAGGAAAACCTAGGTTCATTGTGTCATACCCAAACTGGGAATTTGCTCCAGCTCTTTTTACTAATGCCTATCGTGGTTCCTGTCTGTTACTATTTCCTTCTGAAGACAAAGGTGTGACTTACACTGCTGGCAAAACCACAGTGCAGTTTATTCTGGCAATATGACCTGTTTGCAGCTACCCAGGTTGCTGATGGCTGGATAGGGATTACTTCTTCATGCCATGCAGTCACATTATTTTTGGGACATGTTCATTTAGAAGCTAGAATAGGCAGTCACCACAGGTGTGTGACCAAGTAAAGACCCAGCATCAATGTCAGGCTTAAAAATCAGGTAAGGGCATTGCTTCCAGAAACGACATTAAGACTGTGAGCTAGGAGAGTGCTGGCTGGTTCTACCCAAACATGCCTGGATTTTAAGCCATGCCAATTTATTAACCAGTAGTGAAATACCTGTTTCATTGCTAAATAAACATGGAGGCTCTGTGCTGAAATTTGAATCTCTTTGAATCTGGTAATAGACTGTATGGCAAGAAACAGTTCAACTGTTGTGTGCATTGAAGACTGGTGTGCCCCAATTTCTACATGATGGGAACATTAAACTTCTTCCCTACATTAGTAGGTGCACCAATAGGCTGCAGCTGATATTTTAGTCTTAGGAGTTGGAAAGAAAAGGCAGCACAGCACAGCACTGCACAGCAAATTCATTAATTCCCAAAGCCACAGCAGGAGATGGGGAGATGGGAATGAACCACAGCAGATGGAGATATAAAGCTTGCTTAAGTCCCCTTCACCCCCAACAGGCTCCTTTTCTCTTCCCTTCTTTCCTGGTATATCTTGCAACAAAGCCTGTAACAATCACTAAAAAACAAAATTCCTGAGCTGATTGCTTAACTAGGCTGTAAGATGTAACACTCAACCTAAACCCAACAATAGACTGGAATCGAGTTACATTGTGGAGTTATTTCTCAGATAACATGGGAAAAAAAAACCCTCCACACTTTTATTTACTATTTAGAGTGCAACAGCAATCAAAAATAGAAGAAATATGTTCTAGCATGAAAGAGAGCAGCAGTGTTCTAAGACCATGCATGAAAATAAGGTTTGTATTTACTATGCTTATGTGATGCTTGGATTCAAATTCTGCTAAAATAACTTAGCATACTGTGATGGCACACATTGTACACACTGCTGCCGAATTTACAGAACTGGAATGCCTGATAATGACACATGCCAATTTGCCTGAAATTAGTTACGAAGAAAACCAAAATAAACTGAACTAAAGCAATAAATTAAGATGTTGTGTCTTTGAGGCAGAGTGTATCATCGTACTGATTCACCATCTGCTGAAGGGATGTCCAGGTTCATTCCCACAGTTGGAATTGTGCTGTATTATCAGTGGTAGGCTTGTACTGGATAGTGTCTTTATTTCAGAAAAGAGCTCAAATGTAGCAGAAAGCAAATTGCAGAGTGCTACACATGACACTCATGACCATTCTTAATTTTTCATTTAGAACTATGGTAAAGAGAAGTGTTAGCAACTACCCACAGGCTGGATAGTGTCATCCATGGGTCTTCTGAGAATCAGCCAAGCTACCAATAACAAGACTGAAACACTTTATTTTTTCTTTCATTAGTTGACATTATATCCCCTCTGTCTTGGCCACTACAGACTGGGAAGATGACTCAAGAAGATCACAGAGATCATACCCTCCACTGTCTTCTGTCTTTTGAAGTCACATCCTTGCTGCACAGTTCACTGAGTGCAAGACACTAGAGAATCAAGCTCAGCTCCTGTTAAAAGAATGTGAAGTCAAAGGCTGGAAAGTCCAATAAAACCAAAGGTGTGTTACTGCCTCCTACCACATGGGTTTTCTCATGCTTCTCTGGAGGTGGTGCTTTTTATTCCTTGCCTGTTTTTCAGGTATGATGTAACAAGACAATTTGAGACAAGCAAAGAGCTTGCTGCCACAGAAACAGGGTGAAACATTCCCCTCACCATCTCCCTAACCTCCTCCCTTCTGCCTATGCACTCTTCCCTCTTAAAAACTCACCCTAATGCTGACAGTCAGTGAGCTGACTTAGCCCACAGTCATGTTTTCTGTGGAGTTTGGGGTTGCATCGGTTTCCTTTGCAATCTTATGCCTGACTGGGATGGGACAAAGTAGTGAAAAGAAAGGACTGAAATAAGTAGGGGACTGGAGGAACCGTGAAGGAAGAAAGGAGAGCAGGACCAGGAGGGAAGAGGTGGAGGAGGGTGAAGGAATGAGACCTCCTTTTCCGAAGCAGAAAACTGTTTAGTCGCAACATGGAACTGCACCATTGCCTGTATTTGAAATCCGTGCTCTTGGTTCCATATTTATGTGTCCTGATAAGATCTGCATCTCCATCCTGGAGTACTCTCGCTTCTTCAGAATGATTATTTCTCCGTGTTGAAGTAGTACTTAGAAACAGCCACCATGTAAAAAAAAAAGAAAAGGAAGAAGTTAAAAAAATAAAAAAGATAAGCCATGTCAGATCCCCCTGGCTGATAGTACGTGATATTCTGCTCCGAACTGTTTAGATTCTCAACTGACAAGATCACCAGCTGACGAAAGAAGCAATGTGGTATTTTGATTTTATGAATGAAGATTAGAGGTCTCGTAAATCTTCCTGCTGATCCCAAAGGACCTTGTGGTTTTATACGGAGAGTTTGAATGACTGGTTCATGTCAAACAGCAAGCCTGTGGCACGGGAGACTACCAGAGTCCCAGGTCAATGGCTGCACCAAAGCACTCCTTCAGCCTGTGGTAGGAAAGTGGTGACAGGAGGCAGCTTTTTAAACTTCTTCATTCTTTAATGTTTGGTTTTGGTTTTGTTTTCTTTTAATTCTTCACTGTCAAAATAATTAAAGCATAAAATATTTATTTTAGAATCAAATTACCTTTTGTGCTTTCCAGTTTTCTTAAAGGTGGCTCATCCTGACAGGTTCTGTACTAGGACAGCTCTGTTTCTCATGGATGGTTAGCCCAGGTCCACTGCTGAAATGCTGAAAACTGAACACAACATGGGCAAACCACCTTATCCTCTTACGTTTCTTCTGTGCTCAGCATGGCTGCCCATGAGGGTATTTCTGCACAAAGAAGGGTTTTCTGTGCCCAGGCTGCTGAGTCTGAGCGAGCCATTCGTACTCATGACATTTCAATACATACAGATGTGTTTCTGAAAAGAACACCATATTAATTGACATCTTGGGGTACGATAAAATCCTTAATGTAAGGACCTTTATCTTACTTTTAAAGTAGAAGTAATGGTATCAAGGGCAGAAAATTTGAAGATATTGTTTCAGCTATCAGACAGCATCAGATCTGGCAAGCTTAGAAACTTTTGGCAAACCTGGATTGAGCCCAGATCAATGCACTGTCAGTTTTCCCTAAATTAAAAGTTGTAACTCATTATCAAAAGGCAAGAATACCTTCCTTTGAAAAATATTCACAAATCAAGACCTAGTTACTTAAAAAAAAATAAATCCTTGAGCCTATGTTTGAAAACATAATCTAGGCCATATCCATACCTACATATACATGGATAAATACTAAACTACAATCACACTGATGACTTCAATCTGTGAATGCAGAGGAAAGAGGACAAACCTTTAACTCAGAATAAGTAATGAACAGATGTGAGACTAAAACAATGTACTAATTGAAGTCATCAGGAACGTCATGGAAAATGTGTAAATACTGTACAGCACTGCCAGAGAGTGGCATTGAAATTCATAATGGGAGAGACCTCTTCAGCAAGCACTGAAGGCCAGCCTTGCTTCCTATATGACAAATACTACTACATCATCTGAGAACAAATGTCTCAAAGGGGGTTATTTCCTGCCCAAAATATACTTAGCTTACAAGTGAAAATAGATCAACCTGTTTTGCAGCCAGGGTTGCACTCATCACTGTAGAGTGTTGTTTGGTTTGGAATATTTAAATACTAAGATATTCAGTAAAATGTGAGCCATAAAGGTTTTTTTCAGGTTTTTCTAGTAAAAACTGAACTGTGCTGGAGTTTCTTTGCATTGTTTTGGAGATAACTAACAGCATCCAGAGTAATTATCATTCAATCAAAACTTCGTTTTGTGAAATGATTAATCTTGAAAAGTGAATCTAAACGATACTGCATGTGCACGTCAACGGGTCCCTGGCAGGCAAAGGCCATTGCTGCCATCTGCTGAGGAAGAGACAAAATGGGACATAAACGGCCACGCGTCAAAAATCCTCTCCTTTTGGCCATTTCAGGGAGCCATCCCTGCAGAGGTGATGCCAGCAAGCCCAGCTCCCCACGACCCACAAGGTGAGAAACTGTAATCTACAATTTTTTCTTCAACTCCTAAACCAAAACTGAAGTCACGAACATCGGAGCCCAGCTGTTTGTTACAGCCTTTATGTACTCGCGTTTAGCAGGTTCGGCTGAAGGAACAGTGCAAACACTTTCCAGGGCAACGCTTTCATTTCATGACGGGGGTAATGCCCGTGTTTCTGATGCCTGAAAGCACCACACACCGTGTGACCAGTGCACATCATATGACCAGTAAATACCACATGACCAGTACCTACCACATGACCACGAACTAAATGATCACTATGTACTTCAGTGGTTAACATACAAGGATTGTGTTGGCAGACCCTGATCTAAATATGCCCCTTTAAAGGCACTCCAGCAGCACGGTCATACCGACCCTCTCCAAATACTATTTCACCGCAGCGGGGCCCCCGAGGCCTGCAAATGCCGGGCCGGTCGCTCCCGTTCCAAGAGGCCTCTGTCTTTGCCGCCTCCGCAGTGGCTTCTGGTGAGGGAACACCGCACCCTTACAACCCCACAACAGCGGTCGGGGTGAGGCCCCCTCGCCCTGCCTGGTCTGCCCGGTGCCACGTCCGGGATCGGTGCAGCCCCCTGCAAGGACTTGGCCGGCCGGCCAGCACCGCCCACCC
>NW_010168632.1:0-27754 GCF_000695765.1 Mesitornis unicolor
GCCTTCCCCTCGTCTACCAAGCAGGTCACCTAGTCATAAAAGGATAAAGTCAGGATAAATGCATGGGGAATAGGCATTGAACAATGGTTTTCAGGACATTTCCAGGAATAAGGAATCCGGTCTGCAGGGAGCAAACATGACACAGCCCCAGCCTCTGTCCCTGCTCCCTGAGAGCTAACACAAGTGGTAGGGATCCCTTCAGCCTCTTCATCTTCAGGATGAACTACCCCTTTGTTTCACTCATGATTCATAGAGAAAACCTCACTTTGGAGAGCCTGACAGTCAGTATGCATCACCACGTACCTGTCATCTGCCAGCAGAGCCACAGGCAAGGGGCTTCACACGGGATAGGGCTGAGATGCTGTCACAGCCCAGACCTGCCTCTTGCAGCTCACCGGTGTCCCCTCAGCTGCCAACACCAGTGGGGAGGAGAAGGCTGAGCTGGTGGCACGTCAGGCTCTTCCCTGGCAAGCGGCACCCAGCTCCTGGGCCAGCACAGCAGCAATGCCCGTGATGTACACAACACGAGCATGCTGCAGGACCAGCAACCTCGCCAGAGGATGCTCAGCCAGCACAGAGGATGCTCAGGATCTATTTTGGTATAGGAAATTTCCCACTTTGAACAAGCTCTCCTGCCCATTGTGTATTGTTCTCCATTGTGACACACCAAGCTGTGGGCATGCAGCCACAGCGTCAAAGCCCAGAAACACCAGGGCAAGCCGAGATGCTCACAGCATCTTCTGGGGAACTTCCAGGGGAATCCAACCTCGCTGGCTTCATGTGACCGCCTGAGCAGACACGGCTGCCTTGCTGGCTGCCAGGAAAGGGAAGCGCTTTGTTTTCACTGTATGGAGTAATGGGTACAAATAGAAAAGCAAGGGAGTGGTTAAATGGCAGGTTTCACTGGGAGGAGCAGGGTTGTAATGGTCTCAGGAGCTCTAGGCAACTGGAAAATAGACCAAGGTTTTGCTGCTTTCAAGGCATGTGGTGGTTTAGCAGTGATAGCACCAAGAACGGAGCAAGGAAAACAGCGCGAGGATGCTGGCCTGAGTTCAAAATGAATCCAGCACAAGCATTACACACATCAGCTATTTGCAAGCCAGGCTATTAAATAACAAGACCCAGGCTAACTGCAACACAGCCCACTTTTAAATATCTGCACTGCAAAGATACATTTCACCGAGTTTGGTCTGTCATGAGCTAAATACTGCAAAGTTCTCACCAACTGTCTTCAACTTCTTTAAAATTTAAAATCTCCTGCCTAATTAGCATCTTGAGGGAAGCAGCTCATGGAGGTGTTTTGGTTGCAGCAAGTGCACATTTACAGAACATGAGCATCCTCAGAAGGGCAATGGAGCTGGGGAGGGGTCTGGAGCAAAAGAATTACGGGGAGCAGCTGAGGGAACTGGGGGGTTCAACCTGGAGATGAGGAGGCTGAAGGGAGACCTCAACGCCCTCTACAGCTCCCTGAAAGGAGGGGGTAGCAAGGAGGGGTCAGTCTCTTCTCCCAAGTCACAAGTGGTGGGAACAAGAGGAAATGGCCTCAAGTTGCGTGTTCCAGTTTGTGACCATTGCCCCTTGTCCTGTTGTTGGGCACAAACGAGAAGACTGTGGTCCCATCCTCCTGAGCCACTCTGCCATTTCCATTACCTTTCCACATGGCCTTTGTAAAGGTGAGAAGGAAAACGGTGGTCTTCCAACCTCTTTTTTGCTGTCAGTGCAGGACCTGGTGAGCTGCAAGGACTCAGGTGTCCTTACCACGATTGCCTCCTCAAAAATCAAGATGACGGTGCAGGAAACCCACTGCTGTCCTCCCACCCATGGGATGGGCACAGCACCCACCCAGCCTTGTCCCCACCTCCTGACTTCTTGGTAAGGTCCTGGCAGGGGCTGCCTTCCCCCTCCTTTACAGAATCACCAGAGCTGCTCTGGTGGCACAGTTTCATAATGAACTCACTGCGTTTCAGCCAACCTCAGGTACCTCGCATCTGAGGAACAGGAGCCTCAGCCACTCAGATCTACAGGTCCAGCTCTGCAGGAAAACTAACTTGGTACAGCGTCAAAAACCCAACAAAGCACTCAAGAGCTTGGCACCTGGGACATGTCCCCTGCTGTGGGCACCCTGAGCCTACAAGTGCCACCCCTACCCTCTATACAGGGCCCAGTATGGCTTTCTGCTCTGGAAAACAAACTCAAAATCAAGTTAACTATGAAAAAAAAGCTCATGCTATACTCGATAACAACTTGCTGCCTCCTGCAGCTCTGCTGAGCAAACCACTATTTCCTGAATTGAGGTGTCAGGCATGAAATATTTCACATACTGGGGCAACCGTCACCATCTGCTAAGTGACAAACAGAACTTAAACCTTTCCTGGTATTTAATGCATAAATCAGGGTGCGTCCTGTGTGGCTGTTTGCAATTCTGTAGCTGAAAACTCCCCGTCTCACATGGGGAGGCGGCAGTAAAAATGCTCGTGTAGATTTAGTCTAAACCATTTTCTGTCAAAGCATTTCTACAGCACAGCTAACTGAGCATGCAGGCTAATGCCACTGTGGCAGGAGTTGCCAGAAGGGCCTGTGGGCTTCAGGTGAGGCCACACCTGAAGAACCAAGGATGCGCTGCCTTAGAGCAGCTCTTTTCCCTACCGCGACTCTGGATTTATCCTTTCCTTTCACTCCACATCTCACCAACTCGACCATTACTCATGATCCCACGACTCTGGCAGGCTGATCATTGCATAAGCATTTATTTTTGCTCTTATCCCTCCAGACATCCATTGATTATCCCACCAAGTCCATACCCAACAAGTGCACAGCAGCCTGGGGCCACCAAGCAATGTGCAGTGGAGAAGACAGACTTCCACGCTTGGACAGCATTGGCTTTGCATGATAGCCTCCTACCCATATGAGCTCCTGGGTGGTCTCCTGTATATTGACATTCAAAAATATACTTCATCAACATCACTCAAAACACAATCACAAGAAACAAGGGAGAAAAGCAGCAATGAGAGCTTCAGCCTAGATACCTGAGGGTGGTTTTACCCCTGCAAGGTCAGCCAAGCAGTGCAACAGGTCACCCAGCAACGTTTCCATCCTTGGAGGTTTCCAAGGCCTGACTGGAAACAGCCCTGAGCAATGGGGTCTGACCTCCTGACTGTGCCTGCCTGAGCAGGAGGTTGGTCTGGAGCCCTCCTGAGGTCCCTTCTCATGTGAATTGTCATTCAAGACAACTCTTGTCTTCTTCCAACAGCGACCACAACATCGCAGGTGGTGCAGCTCACAAGAAGCTCTTTGCTTTCACCCCCTGCTTAGTGCACTGATTTACCATCTGTTTATCATCTTTATTTAATCAGCAGCTGGCTTCCAGATTATGCTTTCAGAAGAGCTATTTTCTTGCTCAGTTTTGATTATGTCTCAGTTAAAGCCTGGTAGCAAATCTCCTGTTCTTCCACACCCCGCAGCCATAGAAATACAGTTATTGGTGGCCATCCTCTTGCAACCACCGCAACAGGAGGACGGTAAAAGTGTCCTGAGCAACAGAAACAAAGAAAAGCACAAGTATAGTGAAAGGAAGAAAGGAAAAACCACAAATACTGAGAAAAAAAACAGAAAAGGAAAGCCTAGAGCAAGTAGCATTTGGCTTCTGTCTGTGAATGAACAAAGGAAGAAATAGTTTCATTCTGTCTTAAAATGCAACACTCTCGATGTGCTAGAGACCCATCGGTGCAGGCAGCTCCACCAATAATGTTTTCCTCTCCTTTCCAGGGCACTCAGTAATGCTCTTCACCCATTTTGGTTCATGGTGATCAATGATAGCCTGCAGCACCCACTGCATTCAAATGATTGTGGTTATTTACTAATCTGCTGAGGGTAAAATGGAATTAAATGCAAGAATGACTGTGGCAGTTTTAATCCACATGTAGTTCAAACAACAAAATGCAAGCTTCCTTAGATATATCTCTAAAGCAGGCATTAAAAACCCCAGATCAAGAGTTATGAAAGCCCAGACCCTATATTTTACCTGCCCACATTTCTTAATGCAATGTACCAGCAAATTAGCTCGGGTCTCCTCTCTGACCTCAGGACATCAGCAAAACAGCACATTCCCACCATTGGGACTGCACACTCAGTTTCTCTCAACCACTTGTACCCTTAAATGACAAGCAATAAAAATGTTAAACAGCTATCAGAGTGCCCGGTGCTTGGAGGAGCTGCTGTGCTGCAGAGCTCAGCCCTGCTCCCAGATAAATGGAGCCCCTAGCTCCTTTCCTTCCTTCTTCTGCTAAATAACATCACTACAAATCTCTTGCTAATAGGAGGATGCAGCTCCTAGGACATCTCCCTGCCTAAATTGCCCCACAAAAAAACCCTGGAGTATGATGGTGAAGCATACCATACTCAGGTGAAGAGCTGCAGGTGCTGATTGCAAGAGGAAATGCAAATTGAAGAAAAACCA
Organism: Mesitornis unicolor; assembly: GCF_000695765.1. Taxonomy (NCBI): domain Eukaryota; kingdom Metazoa; phylum Chordata; class Aves; order Mesitornithiformes; family Mesitornithidae; genus Mesitornis; species Mesitornis unicolor. The sequence goes on from NW_010168632.1 coordinate 4,457, forward strand.
ACAAACCAAAACACTTGCAGGGTAAACAGCAACACACCGGAGCATGCCAGAACTCAGCAGCATAACAAAAAAAATGCATTACAGAAGCTCTGCTTCCTATTTCCTTTTCCTTACAGCTTTGAAAATAATAGCTGCAAAGGTCACTGCTTTTAGGGACAGTTGTTCATAATTTGGCAGCTGAGGCGGTCGTTGCTGCAGGGTCAGCTGAGTGCACTCAGGAGCCAGGTCCTAAACCTGATCATTTCCTGCTTATTCCTCCTCAGTTTGTTATTCAAGACATGGTTTAGTGGGCATGGTGGGGTTGGGTTGATGGTTGGACTTGATGATCTTAGAGAGCTTTTCCAGCCTTGATGATTCGATGATTTGATGATCAGGATGCAAAGCCCCATGGTGCAGAACTGGTTTTAGAAGAGGAGCTTTGGGAACAGCCATACCTGGCAGTGGGGCATGGGGATGCCCAGGGTGGGGAGCGACCTGATCGGGGATACAATTTTCTAATTATCTGAGACTAGCAAATTTTACCGGGTATTTAAGATACGAGTTGGTGTCCATTTTACTTTAATATTAAAGTACAGGGAAATGGCACAGAGTTTGGTAGAAGAGAAAGCTGGCAGAAGGGTCTAGTTAAAGGAAGAGTGGGGAAAACTTGGGTGTAGGCAAGAGAATAAATATCCTACTCCAGCTTGTGTTGCTTCTAGTCATAAAAAAGGAAAAAAAACCTGCAGAAAGGAATGCCCATTTGAAGACAAAATGCAATGGGAATATAAGAGATTTCATTTAAAATAGCTTAAACCAAGTATGTCTTGGTCCAAGTCTCAGAAATCCTTGGCAAGCAACTGGTGAAAAGGTGCTGAAGCCAATGAAAGGGGCTATGTTCAGAAATGGGAACTGAAGCAACAGCTACTGATGGGAAAAGAGAAGTGGCCAGGATATTTCTCAGCTGGTTTCACATCCAGGCACCTCCTTTCACACACAGTCCCTGCAGCTTTGTAATGAGTGGGAATGTGAGAGGTGTGAGCCAGACCCCGTTTTGCCATGGATATTGGGGTGTTTTCTTATATCTAGATACAAATAAAACATGCAAATGTATCCCAGCACAACATCCAACACAAGGAGCCAAACAACCCAGAGACCCAGCTTGGTTTAATTCGTAATGTAACTCTGCCAAGTGGGGACTCCCCCCTTCCTCCCGCTGTAACTCGTGGCAATCTACATTGTTTAAAGATATACAGAGAGGCTGTCTGATGGCAAGCACCCATTTGTAACTTGTATTTGTATTTGTAACCCATTTGGATTGCATCAGCTGCTTCATCTCAATCTGCTTCAGATTTTGTCAGTGAAGCTTAATGAGGTTAAAGTAAAACTTCTCAAAGACTGAAACGGAAAAAGCTCTTTGGATTTTGGGAAGAAAGGGGTTTAATGAGCAGTTGCACGGTTCGGGGCAGAGGCAGTGAGAGTGTGAAGCGCTGTTTGAGGATTTCTCAGTTCAGACCGGTCTCACCCCACCTGAACACCCACAGCTCTTGGGGGGTCCCGTGCACAGCAGCTGGGGGCTTGCACCCAGAGCAGTGCTGGCCTTGGTGTCTCTTTAAGCTTTTTCTCTATACCAAAGAGAAATTTTATGTCTCTGTGAACAGCTAATGCAAAATTTCTAGTGCAAAGGGGAAAACAGGCTGTCCAGGGAAGCAGCGGAGTCACCATCCCTGGAGGTGTTCAAAAACCATGCGGATGTGGCACCTGGGGACATGGTTTAGTGGACATGGTGGTGTTGGGTTGACGGTTGGACTCAGTGATCTTGGACGTCTTTTCCAGCCTTAATGACTCTATGAAAACAGCCTGGCCAGAGACACGGGGTCATGCAATGGATTCGCAGCTGGAGGTTTGCACGGCACTGGTGGATGCCGTGGGGACAGAGGAGGAGGAGTGCGAGGGAAGGCTGAGCGTGACCCCAGCACACAGCTTCTGCAGCGCGTCCCCATCGGAAAATGCTTAACAGGGATGATGCAACCTACCACAGGTCCATTTTTCACAATGTCTTGATCAGAGTCATTTAGAAACAGCAGCAGAGCCTGGCGCAGCAGCGGTGCGATGACTGAACCCGCACTCACCTCTAAGCAGCCTGAGAAATACTAACCACAAACTCGAAGTGAATACATCCAAAGCCACAGGTTTTTTTCTTTTTTTCTTTTAGCTCATCAGCCATGATACTTTATAAAGTCATTTCTAATACTGCAGAAAAGAAGAACTGAAAATTCCAGAAGTGCATTTTATGCAATATGAACTATGGTCTCCTCCAGTTTCATATCTTTAAATTTGTCTATTGCTGAATTCCAGTATAATATTCAGCCTGAAGGGAGCTGTATAATGGCATATATGAACAGATATGTTACATATACAAAGAAGAAATGAATCCTGCCAACATCTGTGAGGAGATTTAAATTCGGAATCTTAACTAAAATAAGATTTTTTTTCCCCAAAAATCTGTTTTCTTTAAACTCCTATTTAACAGCCTTAGTTTAATTTTCAGTGGAGCAGATGTTACTTACCAACTACTTTCTAAATATCTGATTATTGTAAAGTACTATATTTTACCTTGAGAAATCTAGACAGAGCTGCAAAGTTAAGCGAGGACCCAACGCCTGGTGTGAGATAAAACTGGTCCCTGTTTCAAACCCCCTTCAAAAAGTCTGACAATCATAGCAGACTGGGTTATTAATATACAATAATATCCATATTCATGTCACCATGTCCCCACGTCCCCACATGCCCATGGGAATTAAGGCATACATTTCTAATACATTTAAAAGTCCAATTTCTAATGAATCAGGTGGCTCCAGAGACCTCCTGAGAGGGATTAAGTGGGATGAATTGGTTCAGCATAGGTTGGTCTTTGTTTTGTCTTGGGGAGAGGAAGCCCTTGCTGGGGGCCTCTGCTTTTGAGCATTTGTCCACTGAAATCCAGAGATGGTCTGATAATGATCTTGGCAGGGTCAGAGTTAGTGAAGATAAATCAAGCAGTAACAGACGCATGAGCAAGGTCAAAACCTCCAACAGTGAGATGATGTAAGGTGGAAACCGTCCTTCATCCCCATCACAACACGGCTGAGCTCCGAAGCAGCTGACTGGTTCCATCGAAATTAATCCACTTCTCTGGAAATGACCTAAAAACACACACTTGGCACGCCAGTGTTCCCAGGGCTCTTACACAGAGCAGAGCTGGGCTGTGTTCTACCTGCAGGTCACACAAGAAATGCCAAAAGTAAGATCTTAATCTCTACTGGTTGCAAAGCACGTGGCTGTGAACTTGAATTCAGATTCAGGACTAACTCGGCCACCTTTCTTCCACATTTTCTTGGTGTCCCTGTGTCACATCGAACACCCAACAGCTGCCAGACAGCCAGAGCGTTCCCTTGGCCATCGCTGGTCTGTACCACCGGAGCTGCTGGCTGTGCAGAACGTCAACCACTGCCCCACCAGCAACCGCCTCCACATCCCCTTCCATGGGGAAAGCTTCCCAGCCTGGACTTCATCCCATGCCTCTTCAGGTTATGAACCATAAATGAAGTGCTGTAAGGAAAGGAACAATGTTAACATATTGAATATTACTGCATTTCTATTTCAGCTGATAAGAAGTATTCCTTCTTTGCCAAAGTGTATTCATTTTATTGCATGCAGATATTAATTCTCCCTACAAGTGTTGTATATCTCTATCTCTATCTCTATCTCTATCTCTATCTCTATCTCTATCTCTATCTCTATCTCTATCTCTATCTCTATCTATCTCTATCTCTCCATCTCCATCTCCATCTCCATATCTCCATCCATACACGTTTTTACCGCACTGCCATCAAGACAGCTAAAATTCATGTAGTCCTTGGTACAGTCTCTGCTTCCCAAAGTTTATCCATTCCAGCCTACCCAGCTCACCATGAAAAAATAATTTCCCATATTCCTCACCTCCTGCACTGTCTGAAGGCATTTTGCTGTCTAAGATCTGCTTTCCCCATGACCCAAGATAATGTTTAAATGCAGGACACACCTTGTGCCCTGTCCAGCTTGTAATAAGAACCAGCTGGAAGTGTCCGGCCGTGCAGGGACTTGCAGGCTTTCCACCACCTCGTCCTGCACGATGGCTTGGAGCATCACCAAGTGTGGGGCTTGCTGCTGGCGAGAAACAGAGCGGGCAGGTATCTGAAACTCCGGAGTTTATGGCTACCTAAGCAATAAAGCTCAAGCAAGTTGTGTACAATTAGAAATCGGAGCCTGAAGCAGCTTTTTTAAGGCACTGTGTGATATGCATCATTTCGGACACTAACAGAATAACACCTTAGTGGTTTTGTCCCTCCAGTGAAATTTCTCCAGGGCTTCAAATGTCATTCTGCCCACTCAGCAAAGGATGTCACTGAGGTCTCTGCCACTTCACACCCATCACCGCTGCATGGGGCTGTGCTGGGCTCCCTTCCCGCAGGCAGGAGCAGATTGCCATGTAGGGTGGAAACACAGAATGGTTTGGGTTGGACGGGACATAAGATCATCTGGTCCATGGGCAGGGACACCTCCCACCAGACCAGGCTGCCAAACTAATGGTGGACTCCAGGATCTCACTGCCATCCAGATGCTCTAATATGAAATAAGCCAGGAGGAGTCAGGGAAGATCTGATCTCTTGGCAGTTTTGGATCTCTCGGTGGTTTCGGATCTACCACTGGCATCATTCAAGAGCAGGACCAAACCTGAACTTTCCCTTCTGAGCTCTTGAAGCATGCAACATCTCTATGTGAACAGGCACGGTAAGGCTGGAGCTGTGTCTCGTGTGGGAAGCAGAACTAGAGAAGAGCCTGGTATTTAACAGCAGAAGTCACCATTGCATCTGCCGAGAGAGGTCTTGGCCTCAGAACAACCCCTTCCAGTACAATTATCAAACAGCTCTGTGCCACATCAGATGGGCTAATCATCATGGCCACAAGATCAGATTAATCCAATTTATCATGCCCTTGCAAAAGAAGATAAATCAGTATTCTGAGACTCCTTGCTGACTGAATAAACCATTCTATCATTCTGAATGAAAATGAAATGGGCTCGGCTCTGTCCTATTCTTTTCTCATGTATGCGAGAATTAATTTAAGTGGTATAATTAAGATTACATCAGTGCTCAGTGAGTAAAAAATAACATCAGAATCCAGAAGTCTGTACTTATTTCATAACAAATACTGTGATGATGGATGGCCGATGGAAAATACCCCTTATTTGAGATAAATTTCTAAATTCTGCTGTATTGAGCCATGAGGCTCACCACTAGCGTGATGGAAAACTCATGCCTTGAAGAACAGCTGTATGAAGCAGAGAGAACACACTATCGAGAGACAAATATAAAACTAAACAAGTAAGTCAATAGACTTAAAATCAAAATTACATATTACAGCCATAAGTCACTCCAAGTCTTTATTCCCGGTTACCTTGCATATCAAAAAAACAAATACGATTTTTTTCTTGCTTGGCAGTATCTGCTCACGTGTGACTTTGGAGGAGCAGACTGGAAGACGTCCAACAGTTGATGTATCTACAGTGTTTACCAAATCCACAATGCAACAGGGGTAATGATGCGGATACTCCTACGTTCGGCCGGGATTGACTCACGCATCGTCCCGGGAAACAGCTGCATTTGTACCTGGTATTTCCAGGGCTTTAGGCCCCATTTAAGCTGAATTTCCCTGCACAGCAGTGGTGACTGGTGGCAGTCCTACTTGTTTTTGTAGCTAATATGAAGTCACATAAAGTGGTATGGCATCTATCACCTGCCCCTCGTCCCCAGCCAACACCGACTGGCAATAACAAGCATATGGAGAGACATCCGTTATATCATGAAACAAGATGAAATCAAATACTTTAATGTGCAGAGCATCGTTTAGCTTGAATAACTAAAACAAATGTTGAAATTCGAGTTGTTTGGAACTTGCCCATCACAGCGCTTTTGTCTCAGAAAACATAATTTAGATCAAAAGGGAAATTTCCCACAAGAACGTTGGAATTTTGCTTAAATCACCCCATAGAAATATAAAAACAAAATAAAATGTTTCAATTGTGTTTATTAAAAAACCCACGAAGAGCAGCTGTCTTGTTGAAATGAGCTGAAATCTCAATTCTTGCTCAGCCTGAGACCTCTGTCCTCCTGAGCTACCATCAAGCCACCAAGTTTCTAAGTAATTCTTGCACCTCCTGACCCCATTTCTGCGGTCAGAGTCCTTAGCCAGACCACATTGCTCATAACATGAACTATTTAACCTTTAATTAATACTTAGTACTACCCATGGATGTTCATGACCACTAATGAGACTGTTTCTGGTGGATGAAGCCCAGCTTTCCGATGCATCCTGCCCTGTTTTGGTGCTGAGGAGCACCACAGTGGGTGACTGGCCCCAGAGTGGGGCTCAGTGGAGACTCTTCTTGTCCTGTATTTGGAAAGGGTGACTGACAAAACCTGAAACTTTGGATTTTTCAGCTTGGTACCTGACAAATTCTTTTATCTCCATTAACACCCAGTAGCACACTCACGAGACAAGAACAGAAGAAAGCCCTGAGACCAACAGTTACATCATGCAGCTAATATTAATAAGTTGAGTCACAGTAATTATGTCAACATTTCCTGCGGAGATTGTTTCATTTGCTTATGTTTCGTTGGGTTGGTTTTTTTTTCAACAGTCATGCAAATACCTTCCGAGCCCACCTGAAAACAAGCCAATAAATGCAAGCTGACCTTCAAATGTGCAAGATACTACACAGGTGAAACACAGCGAGCCCATGCCATAAGATGTGGCATCACCTTCCTCCTGTCTCCCCCTGCTCCTCACGCTTCGGCAGAAGCCACGGCTCTCTGAAGCTTTGCTCTCCACGACGCAGCCTGGTTTTCGCATCTATTTTTGGCACCACCACTGTACAGCGGCCAAGTTCATAGAGGTATTTGTGTGATTTTTTCGGAACTTCCTCCAAGTGGGTCTTTTTTTTCCGTGCTAAGCTCAACATTTTTACTCTTCCTGGGTCAACCCAAAGGCACCTTGCCTTGGCATCGCGCCTATCTGCCCGGCCCAGTCAGACCATTTCTTATGAACCGTGCCAGCTTCCAGGGTGGGTGGAGCAGGCTGGGAGGGGGGGGAATCCAACTTATTTACTAAGAGGCCATCAAAAAACCATCCCTGCAGAGCAGGCTCAGCCGCGCCAGACCTAAAAGGGCAAGAATTCAGGTGCTGGCCCACAGGAAAGCAGTTCCCAGGCAGCTTCCCTCTGGGTACACGCTTTGGAGACTCAAGACAATGCTATTTTTCTTCCATTTTTGTGCCCACTGTTGAGTCTGCATTGGGTTCATCATCCTGCTGGGGACTTCACCAAGGCTCTGAGCTATTGCCCCGCTTGAATGCGGAGGGGAAGGCAGAGGAAATGACACTGGCGGGGTGTTAGTGAGCAGACACACACTCCGGACGTACGCTAACAACATCCTGCCAAGAGCAGAAACCTCCACTTGCCGATAGCCCTACAGATCTCCAACTCAAACCTCGCGGTACCCAAGGTCCATGCAAGAGTCTTGGATGGACATGAAACAGCCTCAAGTTGCACAGGGGACGTTTAGTTTGGATATTAGGAAAAATTTATTCACTGAAAGGGTTCTCAAGCACTGGAAGAGGCTGCCCAGGGCAGTGGTGGAGTCACCATCCCTGGGGGGGATTTAAAAGCAGTGTAGATGGGACACTTGGTGACATGGTTTAGTGGTGGAGTTGGCAGTGCCAGGTTAACAGTTGGTTTTGATGATCTTAAAGGTCTTTTCCAACCTAAATGATGCTACGATCAAGCACGTGCTGATACACAGGTTTACAACAGCAGAGGAGTGACCTCTAATTCTCTGTCCCTACGCTAATGAAGCTGGGGTCCAGAGCAGCCCTGAGCGCCGGTCAGAGCTGCAGCTCCCCACCCTGGAGAGTTCACCACGCAGTTCAAGTTCAGGGGTTATTAATTAAGCGCAGAAGGGAAGGGCGGAGGGCGAGCGTACTTGTGGGATGGAAATAACCAGGCTGACACACGCAGAGCATCAAACACGAGCAGACGTTTGAAGTGCTCAAGTGTTTTTCTTCCCTTTTTCGATTGCTGCTTTGATTTTTTGACATTTTCTTTTATTTTTTTTTTACATGCAAATGCTAATTCAAGCTCTTCCTGTTCTCACATCAGGTGAATGCAGTCAGCTTTCTCTCAGTAAAATTGCTTAAAAGCTTTAAAACCTAAAAGACAAGGGATTGTTGAGGAGGAGAGGCTCCATGTGCACCCTCATCCGACACCCTCAGCAATAGAAAAACCACCTAGAGGTTCCCAAACAAGCCTGGCACAACCACGCATCCTTCCCGTGTGATAAAACCAAACATGAAATTACAGAGGTATGAACACTACAATGTATTTTTTTTCTAACACCATCAGAAATTCATTGCGGTGCTGTTGGAAACTCTGTGTGGTTACCCCACTACCAAAAATAAATTACAAAAAAAACTGACATATGAATCCTGGTGCAAGGCTTGTGCAGCCCACGGTGCTCGGGGTGGTTGGTAGATGGGTCAAAAATCTGGAGAATCGCGGAGCTGGGGGACCCACAGCTTCCCAAGGGATGTGCTGGGCAAAGCCTTGGCAGTCCCTGATGATGCCCTTCCAGCTCTGAGTGGCTCAGTCACAATATTCAGTTATTTTATTGAATTTTGGCCACTCAAGCTCCTGGCCCAGGCTCCCCCCTAGGTGCACCCCGCTGTCCCCAGGCAGCACCCACCAACCAGTGCAGAAGGCAAGGCAGGGTGCAGGAGGGCCAGGACACAGCTGGCAGCTCGTACAGCCCCGAGAAATATCTGAGTCAGCCTTATGTGTGATAAACCCTTGACTCATATTTTCGGTTTCTTGTTTGTAGTCCTAACGCATCTGTTGCAAACTCATGCAATGCCATGTTCTCCCGTGACATCCCCCCCACTCCTCGCCATTGGATTTGCTTCATTTGGAGTAAAGCGCATTGACCTCTTTTATTACCTAATTACCTTAAAATGCTCATTGCACCATTTCTCAACAGCAAACACAATTCCTAAGGTCGTGTTTTCTAAAAGAGCCCAGACACACGAGGAAGATACAGACATTGATGAGGATGAGCTGACGCTGTTGCCCACAGCTCTGGCACACAGAGCACCCCGCAGGCAGGGAGATTCCAGCCCCAGCTTCTGGAGGTGCAGAAGAAGGCAAGAGGCAACTCAAAGGTGAAGACACCCCTCCAAAGAAACCCCTGACTCTGAAGAAACCACCACCCAGGTCTTCCTGTGCTCCTCTGGTGTACTCAGCAGCAGCTCCTGTTAGGAATTTCCATGAAATTCCCAGAAGTTGCTACTTCTGTAGAGAGATGATGGGCGACAGCTCGTTCTGCAGTGCCTATCTGTGGGTGCACGTCGACATCCATGCGCCCGAAACCATCCAGCTCCCATTTTTCCCATGCGACACACCATTTATTTTTCAACTTAATTTCTGTAGGAATAGGTCTTCATCTCAGGACCATTTGAATATCTAATTATCAATTATTATTAATTCTAGCAATTAAATCAATGGCTGGGGGGTGGAAGGTGGACTAGATGATCTTTAAGGTCCCCTCCAACCCAAACAATCCTGCGATTAAAACAACAAAGCAAAACCAAGAGTATGGCATTATCTAGGCTTCCTGGCTATCCAGGCTAAGATTTCATTCACCGAAATCATGTGAATAAACACTATAATGAAGGTCACCAAAGGAACTGCTCTGCATCAACAGGAAGCACGATGCAACGCTTAAAGCAGAAGATTAGGATCAGGAAACCTGCCACTATTTGCTTTTCCTCTCCATTCTGTACTTTCATCATCTATAAAACAGGAATACTGACATTTTTCTAGCTTACAGATGTATATTAAACCGCTTCATTAATGTTTATGGGGCAATTGGAGAGGTTCAGATGAAAAGAGCTGAAGATAGGAAACCACAAAAGGTTGGGAGGGGTTCAGAGGAGCCCGTGCCCTGAAAAGCATCACGGTGTGGTGTGAGCGTGGGATGCAGGATTCCTCTGCAGGCAATGACGGGGCAGGGTGTGGTGTGAGCATGGGGTGCAGGATTCCTCTGCAGGCAATGACGGGGCAATGGTGGGGGCAAAATAACAGCGAAAACGGGGGAGGGAAGTGCTCTGAAAACAAGTAAGACAAGATGAAAACGGGAGAGGGAAGTGCTCTGAAAACAAGTAAGACAAGGTAAAAAGCTAAGGCTAAGTACCTCGGAAGGCATCCCAACCGAATATCCCTTTTCACATTTATTATGTTACATCCGAATATGCCTTTTCAAATTTATTACGTTATGATGCTGTTAGAGATACCTAATGGCAAGGCTTCATTTCTCCTGCACAGCCTAGAAGTCAGATTTACTCGGTCCATTTCTTCCTATCGCTGGAGTGTGGGACAGGAAAAGATGCTCCACGTGGCATGTGGAAGGGTTATTACAGGGTTAAAATAGTAAGACTGAACTGAAACTACGTTACATAAATAAGTCTAGGAAATATTGGCTGTAACACAACTCTAAAACCAAAGCGCTAGCTGGATTTGTCAAATAGTCTTAATGAAATCAAATACATCTCCATCAGCAATTTGTTATGAGGCAGAGCAGGATTACTTCAGCAAGATGGTTCAAGTTTTTTATGAGTGCTTTTTATAATACCTGGACAGCAGAGCAGTTATCTGTGTACACAGGCCAGCAGTCAAAATTACAATTGCTATTAGGCTGCAATTAATTGGGTATGAAGCACCCTGCCCACTTCATTGCATACGCACGAGGATGGGTCAAAACTTTTCTGCCAACCTGCATGTTTTTAGCAGAAAACTGAGTTTCAGATGAAACAGTTTCCTCGCAGCCATTAGCTGCTTTCCAAGGAAGTTCCCTCAGTGATGTTTTAAATTCTCAGGAGGACAAATGCTGTCACAGTTTTCTGTAAGAGAACTAAAACAGTTTTGTTTTGCCAGTTTTCTGGCAGCGGGTATGCACGTGTACCTCACTCTGGGCTTTGTTGCTTTTTTTGTCCAGCCTAAAAACCATCCTCCATCAGCCCATTTGCCACCCAGCTCTGCGCATCTCCGCCGCTTCACCCTGATTTACGGGAAGCAATATTTTACCCGATGACTCAAGGTTCGCATAGCACATCATAACTTCTCATTTACAGCACAGCGACCCCATACTTGGCTCCGGCGACATGTGACACTTCCCGTCCCAGCATGGTTAAAACAAACATGGACACTCCTCACCGCAGTAACTCTGATCATTGTGGTTGGGTTTGTTCCTTCAGACCACGCGATTTACTGCCAGGGTGGCCAATTCCTGGTTCGTTCGGCCTTTCCCATCCCTGCGGCCAGGCCATGGAGCGAGGGGTCCTGCCCACCTGCCGTGGTGCAGCCACTCACGGATCCTTCCAGCCCAGCTGCACACACCGAGCAATCAGTTTATGTTCAATTTGCTCATCAGCTTCAAACCAACATTAGAGCCAAAGCACAAGACTGCTTCATCTGGCTGCCCAGGGCAGTGGTGAGGCCATGGTCCCTGGAAGGATTTAAAAGACGGGGAGGTGAAGTGCTTAAACCATGGTTTAATGGTGGACAGGTTATGGTTGGACTCGATCTCAAAGGTCTTTTCCAGCCGAACGATTCTATGATCCCCTTTTCTCCTCTTTTCTATTTTCCTTAGCAAGGTGGTTTTTTCCAAGACCATAACAGCACCAAAGGAGTTTCTGCTGACACAGACTTGGTCATCAGAGCTGCCTCTGCATTGCAATGCAATCTCTTCCCAGAAACAGCGGTGCCAAGAGGAAACCAGACGCGTTCGCAAATACACGTCCAAATCAAACATGTCAACATTACAAGTCCTAACAAAGAAAAAAATTTACTTGAAAGCTCCAATCCTTCCTGCTCAAGGCTATCACACAGCCACATTCTTGGGCTCACCTTCATCAGGCTCAAAATAGCCCAAAAGTCCCCAGCTGCTCGTAGCTGATGCCAGCACCCAGCCCACTCCAGCAGCACCAGCTTGGCTCCCGCAGCAGGACCATATGGCACATTGGGAAGTCAAAACTCATCACAGAGCATATATAGGTCAGAAACATGGCTGCAAGGTCTGCAAGGTCTGCAAGGTCAGCCAGCCTTCCAGTTGGGTCTATTTATAATGCGGGCTGGTGACCCTGGCTCTGATTCTCCAGATGTCTCCAGTTGAATGGAGACCTGAATGCTCCAGTCCAGTCCAAGTGCCCTCTGATGGAGAGCAGAGCAGAGCAGGAGGAGAAGGGGGACAAGGCAATGGTGCTGCTTGGATGTGAAGGAGACCCAAGAGCAGGACTCGTGTGCAGCAAGCAGCAGCTGGAGACACAACTCTGAATGCGAAATCTTATCCACGTTCCAGCTGTATGACTTAAATTTTTTTTTAAAGTGATATGTTTTTTTTCTTCTTCCCATCATGTTTCCAAGACAAAGGAACAGGCGTTATCAAGCAGGTTTGCTGACTATAGTAGAGAAAAGTCGTATTATTGAACACTCATACAGGCTTTTTTTGTCCCTTGCTCCATGTATGCTTTTTTCTTTAAAAGTGATATTTTTTTTTTCTTCTTCCCATCATGTTTCCAAGGCAAAGGAACAGGCGTTATCAAGCAGGTCTGCTGACTATAATAGAGAAAAGTCGTATTATTGAACACTCATATAGGCTTTTTTTGTCCCTTGCTCCATGTATGCTCTTGGTTCTAAACAAAGGAGTACAGACAAGATAAATTAGGGGAGAAGATGTACTTCAACAAACAGATACAATTTCTTTTTCTCTAAAACTGTCTCCATTCTGTTTATACTGGCTAGGAGACAGCATCCTCCATTCTTCTCCAACATACCAAACAAAACCCGAGCTAATGACGTGATTCCCATAATCGAGGTCACAGGCTTGGTTTTGCTGGAGCATGCAGCTGAATGGAGTTATACTCAGGGAGGAACTCAAAACTTCATTCGAAACAGGTTAACTACCAAAACCTTAAGTAATTTGCTTAGCAGGAGGAAAAGCACTTGGGGAATGCTCGTCTCTCAGAAGAATTTTGCTCTGTCTCCTTTGGGCTACACCCAAGTAGGAAGGAACAAAATAAAGAAGTAATTTCTCAGCTGAAAAACTCACCTGGGGCATCAGACTCTTAAAATAGCAGCCGTGACTCCACCATCGCAAACAGTGGCTGCCACATGCAAGCGAGCTGCCACGTACGGGCAATTTCTCTCTAAACAAGGAAGCCACCATAAAAGAAGGGCTTGCAGGTTGGGTTGTTGACCCAAGGAAATCTGCTTTAGCTCCTAAGTCAATGGTTTGCTCAACACAAAAGACAACAAATTGGATTTGAACAGAGCAGTGCTGGTGATAAGGGAGTGCGGTGCCCGGGGCTTTGCACCGTGGCTGCTTGGAGAGGGATGCCCGGGGACGACACAGGGGAATGGCTTTTCTGCGGGTGACTCCTTGAAGTGTTTGTGAAACGCCATCTCTTGGCACACAGCAGAGGCGGCTGGTTGTTCACGAGGTGATCTTGCATGAATCACATGAGGAAATACAGCAAAAGCCGAAACTACTGCAGAGAGGGTGACTTTTTCCAAGAAGGAGATCTGGTCTTCTGCTCCTAGACCCTCATTTGGGTGCAAGAGCAGTGCAACAGTCCCATGCAGACACTCTGCAGAAGATCATGTGGACATCGGGAGCTCATTGCCTCAGAGGAGCAAGGCTGCCCTCGTGTAGGTGATGAATACGCTACTGCTGGCTCCTCTCAGAGCACTGGCCCAGGCTGCCCAGAAAGGCTGTGGAGTCTCCTTCTCTGGAGACATTCAAACCCCTGAACATGCTTCTGGGTGATCTCCTCTGGGTGACTCTGCTCTGGCAGGGGTTGGACTGGGTGATCTCCAGAAGTCACCTCCAACTCCTACCATGCTGTGATTCTGTGATTCAAGGTAAGAGCCAAGGGATGCTTGCTCTGCGCTCCCCAATAGACTTCGGTTGTGAGGAATAACAAGGGAATGCAGATTCTTTGAGTCACCTATACTGATCCATCATTCAGGGGAAAAACCAGCTTTTCTTTCATTGCAGCAGAGAAGATCAGCAGAAAAACAAGTCGCGGGGAATACCACAGAAATTTGTCACAGTGCACTGTACTTCATAAAATTGCTGAATCATTTGATTGGAAAAGACCTTTAAGATCATCGACTCCAACCGTAATTCATCTGTCGGAACCAATAAAACCAGTTACAACTGCAGGTATACATTGACACAGCTGGATATAACATAACACAGCCACAGCGAGGAAATTCCTCATCAGCACTACGAGAACAGCCCACACTTTATTTTCAGACCAGCTTCTATCCCTCTGTATAAGTCAGCAGCATCCCCAGAAGCAGCTCAATGTCTGCCTGCGATGCTTTCTCCCAGCTTGTTTTCTTTGCACTCTGTATTTGACACAAATTAAAGCTTTCTTAGAGACAGGTCTTCCCAAGCACCTTCATGTGCTAAGGGACCTCCCCTATTTATGGTTGTTACCACCAGCTTGTCACACACTAGACTTGTATTAACTACTGGGCTTGTTGGGAGGAAGATGATGCAACGGCTGCATGGGAAGCATCAGCTACTTTGTACAATGCTGTTTATTGTTTCACTAAAGAAATGTTCAAAATGGAACAGCTGCTGCCATGTTTACCGACCTCCTCAAGAAGATTTTTGGCTCTGCCTTTTCTTTCCTGAAAGGGAGGCAAAAATGTCAGGATGCAAAATCTCTGCGTGCTGGAGGAGCAGCCAACTCGAGCAGCCCTGTCCCTGACCCATCATCCTCCTCCTCTGCACCCACTCCAGCTTTTCCCAGGGGCTGAACTCCAAGGGTTGAGTGGATAAAACAGTCCTTTTCCTCTATCTAATCTAATCCGCTGCATTAGCTCAGCACCAACACTCGGTGGTTTCTCCAGCGCTCAGTTGAACTCAGTTAAACAGCAGCTGTGGCACCGCCTGGGGTGCAAACAGGGCTGGGGGCGCTGGTCCAGTCAACCCTGCACCCTGCGGAGGAGGCCTGGCTCTTCCCAGGAAAGGATCACGCAGATGAACTTTGACTCAGGTAAATAACACATGTGCAGTGCAAATATCTGCCTATTTTCTTGTGTGTAGCGTGCCACTAGCCTGCTCTCATAGAGCAGTTCAGCTTCATCCATTCCAGCCATCTCCATCATCACTAACCTCATAGAAATGCACCGCATCCAGGCACAACACACCACACATCGACAAAAGGACTTAAACCACAACATAACGTACGGACCAGACCAGATGTAGGTGATAAACAGTAATTACCTATCTGTTTTCAAAGCAGCTGGGTAAGACAATAATGAATCACTAGAAGCAAAGTTATTTATTATTATTATTGAAGGCAGAGCTTGCGGCAGCGGTGAGTGGATGTGCTCTGCTCCGCAAAGCCATTTCCAGCACCCTGCTGGGTAAAGGAGCTGTCTCTCCAGTGACATCAAATAGAGTGGGTAATGTAACCTTTCCACTCTACAGCCTGTCTGGGAGCCATTATCTTTTATTGCCCTCTGGAAATCATTAACTCTATAGCCAAAAGTCTATGTAGATAGAAGCAGGATAAATGGGGACTGATAAAACTCATTTTTCTCCAGATTAAAACTAAATTCAGTTTTCAGACTTTGAGTGTGCTCTCACTCTTTAAAGCCATATTGTGCGGTTGCCTTTCACTCAGCAGCTAATTAACAACTCCTGTACAATATGCAAAAATCACGATTAGCGTGAGGTGCACAGACCTGGCCTCCTGTGGACCAACCTTCCTGCAGCATCTCACCTGGGTTTGGTCCAGGCACACAAGGACGGCTACGGTCACGTTAATTACAGCACACTGACGTCACTAAAAACCCTAAAACCATCACTGAAATGAGTGCACACTTCCAGTCCAGTCCTTCCCATCAGCAGGTGTCACTGCCTCCATAACGACCCAAGGTAATTAGCAGGCTGTGTCCAGACCCACAGCAGGACCCCGTCACCATCTCCCCACTGCAACCTGGGCGGTCCCAGCATCCTCTGTGGGATTTGGGCAGGGTAGACCCCAGACCTGTTTATCTTTAGTTTCTAAGGCTCAGAGCCTGGATTCCCCAGTAAGGATCAATGCCCCATAGAGGTTGCTGTATTTCAGTAATCCTGTGGTGAAGTGCTTTAGGCAGACAGAATAAAAATAACACTTTTTAACAGGGGTTATGGGAAACCCAGAGCAAAGAAGGCAGAGGCGCAAAGTTTGCCACCTCCGGATTTCCCCGTTCTGCACTTTACACCACTTGATGAGGCCAAGGCAAAAGCTGCTGCATCTGCAGAGCCCCAAGCAGACACCTCTGAGCCACACAGCGCTGCACTGTGCATCGTATTTGTATTTCAGACCATCCCTTTCCTGTAACGCAGTGGCAGGACTGGTTTCACAGCCCTTGGGTCATGCTTGGTTGCTGGTGAAAAACAAGGGAAAGCAAGTGAGCTTTATTCAGCTGAATCACTTGGGTAATTAATCATACACCAGATGAACATTATCTATCTTACATAATGAGTGTAAAACCTCCTTTGGTAGGGTTTGTTTAAAACAGGAGCATCTCACCCATGGAGCTGCAGCCTTCCCTTTGATGGCAGGGACTGTCACTGTTGGCAGTGGTGATGGAGAGAGGAGAAGCGTGGCCCATCACAACCACTGAGGTCCACGAAGCCACACAAGCTGTTCCCCTTTCTCCAGGGACACAATCTTAGCTGGGACAGACTTATCTGGGCTCTTAAACTCTTTATAAGGATAAACTGTGGGCATACTTTGCTAAAAACAAATGCAAAGGCTGTGTAAGGCAAAGAGGGCTGACCCAAACCCCTCCAAAGTCACTGAGTGCTTTTACCAGCAGTTTAATTGCCCCCCAGAGGAGGAAACCCCACCTCTCCCTGGGAATTCGCCTTTCACAGCAAAGGAAACAGCTACGAGCACTGTGCTGAACAAATATGTTGGAGTCATCATCCCTGCAGGGGTTCAGAAAACGTAGATGTGGCACTTGGGGACATGGTTTAGTGGGGTTGGGCTGATGGTTGGACTTGATGATCTTAGAGGGCTTTTCAAACCTTAGTGACTCTGTGATGCTGTGATTCTATAAATATAAGGGTTCCTGACCAGGGAAAATGCAAACACAATCCATATTGGGGGTTTAATGGGACATGACCTAAGAAAAAACGTCCTAAAGCAAGCCAGCGCTGAAGATTTCCCAGTTTTTTCCCAGCCACAGAGAGAGCACAGGCTTCTCCATGGCTGTGTGGGAATGGCTGGGCTGGAGGAGGAATGGGTTATTTATACACTGATGAATTAGCAGAGATTGACAGATTCATTAGCAGAGCAATTAAATGCACCCATGAACGCAACTTCTGTGCTGCACAACACGAACCGGGCAGCGAAACAGCAGCTGTAGGAGCTCTGGATCAGGATAACTTCATCTCAAAACGGTGGCCAGATCACATCTCTGTAAATAGAGCTGCCTTTGTGTGGCCTCA
This sequence comes from Mesitornis unicolor, assembly GCF_000695765.1. Lineage (NCBI taxonomy): Eukaryota > Metazoa > Chordata > Aves > Mesitornithiformes > Mesitornithidae > Mesitornis > Mesitornis unicolor. The sequence continues at coordinate 22,078 of NW_010168632.1, forward strand.
GATACCGACCCAGCGGGGAGATACGGCAGAGGGCGATGCCACAGAGGCTGGGGACCGCTCTGCTTCGCTGGATCTCTGCAAACCGCAGCCTTGGCAGCGAGGGCCTGGCCTGGCCAGCAATAGCTTGGCAATGAACCCGAGTAATTCTTATTAAGTGAGTGAAGAACAGTTACACAGAGTGTGTCTGAGGCAGGGAGGGAAGAACCTACTGGTCCTTTCCTCAACCCCAGCGAGGGCAAACGGCGCTTGACATCAACAGGAAAACTGGGGAGGGACTTTTTACAAGGGCATGGAGTGATAGGATGGGGTAATGGCTTTAAACTGAAAGAGGGTAGATTTAGAGTAGATATTAGGAAGAACTTCTTTGCTCTGAGGGTGGTGAGGCCCTGGCCCAGGTTGTCCAGGGAAGCTGTGGGTGCCCCCTCCCTGGCAGTGCCCAAGGCCAGGTTGGACAGGGCTTGGAGCAGCCTGGGCTGGTGGAGGTGTCCCTGCCCATGGGGGGTTGAACTGGGTAATCTCTAGGGTCCTTTTCACCCCAAAACACTCTGTGATCCTGTGGTCTCCTCTTCAATCAAATTCACCAGCCTTGAACCTCTTCTGCAAACCACTCTTCTGCAAATCAAGCCCTTTCCAGGTTCCTCCTGTCCCTTTGGTGACAGAGCTCTACCCGCATTCGGTGCCCAGCGCCTTCCCCACAATGCTCCAGAGCACCAATACTGAAAAGCCTGGAGCTTTTTTTAAAAATTCCTGTATTTGCTTTGTTTTTTTTTTAAGCCGTTGTAGCTGAGCCAGCTCCAGGATGGGGCTGTGCTTGGCAGCCATCCACGGCTGCTGCGAAGCGATAAGGGTGCCTGCCACAGCAGCTCCGAGCCGCCGCAGCCGCCCGCGATGGGACAGGAAAGGGTGGGATGGGTGTCAGCGCCCGAGCGAGCTGCCGCAAACACCAGGCTGAAACTCCTGAGCTGCTGAAAGGGTGACCACAGAGCCCCTGGGGCACCAAGGAAAGGAAGCCCTGTGGTGCTGTCTGCCACCCCTTACGGGTCCCAGTGCGGCACAGACCCAAAACCAGTCGCGTTTTTCATGCTTTTCCACATTTTTCTCCCCAGCCACGCTGTGTAAAAGCCTTTGCTGTCACACCACAGACCTGGACTTGACTCCTAGCCCTGGGGATGAACTCAACATGGGGATGAAGCCAACGGTTTCTTTTTCAGCTGGAACCTGACTTTGACTTCCAGAGAAGGAAAAAAATGGGCAAAAACAAAACCAAACCACAGCCAGGCTCTGTGAGCGAGGGGATGGCAGCTGGAGGTCTGGGCCTCGAGGGTACAAAGTCATTGTGGGCAGCGGCTTGGCAGGGGCTCGGGGAGGATGGCAGACGCTCCCCTGCGCCGGTCACAGTGCGGCTGTTGTCTACGGAGATTTTGGGGATTAAATAAGAACAGAGGAGCGCTCTGTTGAGGGAGAGTGACAGCCACAAGCTGCACTTCCAGCAGGCAGGAGAAAGGGAGATGAGGAAAATGAGGCGCAGGGAAGGGCAAAGAGGCTGGCAGAGAACCATGCGCTCTTCTGAGTGCTCACAGCAAGGCTCTGGCACCGGGTTTTGATCACAGACAGGTAAAACCGAACTCAATGCATTCATTTCTTCCTGACAGCTCTGACAGGACCAGCAGCTCTCTACCCTCAACCTGAGATCTTCCTCCAAGACCTCTTGGAGCCGCTGATCTTCTCCCAGGGCCTGGAAGTTCTTCAGAGCATCCAAGGCCCTCACAAGCAGTGAGCATTGGTGTTTCCTGGCTGAGCTCCTCCTTCAAATCCTTCCTCTAGACGCAGATGTGTACCATGATGTGTTAGATGATGGTGGGTGTCTCCAAGCTCTGGGACCACGTGGGTTGCGTGACCATGGGACCCCCCATGGTCGCACTGTGAGCAGCTTCCAGTCTCTCTGCCTCTGAGCCAAGGCTCCATGTCCTCACCCTCACACCCTGCCTGGGTAGAAAGCAGTTGATTCTTCCTGTATTGCTTCTGCACGAGCCATCAGGAGCTGCAAAGGGAGCCTCATGCAGCGACCTCCATTGCTGCCCAGGAATACCCCAGGGCTCCCCCCAACTCAACAATGAAAGGCTGAGGGAGCTGGGGCTCTTTAGTTTGCAGAAGAGGAGACTGAGGGGAGACCTCATTCATGTTTATAAATATTTAAAGGGTGAGTGTCACGAGGATGGAGCCAGGCTCTTCTCGGTGACAAACAATGATAGGACAAGGGGTAACGGACACAAGCTGGAACACAGGAGGTTCCACTTAAATTTGAGAAGAAACCTCTTCTCAGTGAGGGTGACAGAGCACTGGACCAGGCTGCCCAGAGAGGTTGTGGAGTCTCCTTCTCTGCAGACATTCAAAACCCGCCTGGACCTCTTCCTGTGTAACCTCATCTGGGTGTTCCTGCTCCGGCAGGGGGATTGGACTGGATGAGCTTTGGAGGTCCCTTCCAATCCCTAACATTCTGTGATTCTGTGAACTCAGCCCAGCTCCTCCAGAGCCACCCCAGGGCTCCCCTTGACCCAGCCCAGCTCCTCCCAGCCCAACACCCAGGGCCACCCATGCGTCTGATGGGTGCCACTGCCCTCTGCAGTCCCCAGAGGAGCTCACAGCTCCCACCGCGTCCTCTCCTTCCACCTCACACCACAGCTCACTTACAAAGTCCCAGCCCAGAAGTTAATTCACATAAAGAAACACATTGGTGGGAGTGCTGGAAATGGTGATGGGGGCAAGTGGAGGCTCTGACCTCCACCTTGAGCATAACCCAACTGGGAACTCCCCAGCCCAGCCGCGGTTCTTGCAGAAGGTGCTGAGGAGCAGCCAAAAGCCGGAGCTAAGAGTGCATTACACCACATCATCCCCTCCACCTGTGTCCTCTCCATCAGCCATCCCCGAGGACGCAGCTCAAGGTGCCCCACATAGCCGAGACCTGAGCTGTTGTCGTGTACTTTGGGGCACACCAGGCTCAGCACAGGTGTCTGGGTCCAAATCAGCTACTTTAGGCTGCGTTCATGGTCAGCACAGGGTCGGGGGTGCAACGCACCCACCTGGAGCTGGAAGTGGGAGCTGAAGCCTTTGAGGAGAGGGGGAAGAGCAGCACCAGGAGGGTGCAGCTATAACTTTAATTCTTGAATCTGCATTATACCTGCATGTTAATGAATAACTCATCTGCTAACAAAGAAACAATGAAGACTGGCCATCCAAAACTGCATCAAAGAGAAACCGTTTGTAAGAGTCTGTGGGCTAAATACCCCTAGAACATGGAGACATGGACATGGGCAATGTCTTGTTTCTTGAAATAATGGACATAATTAAGTTGCCCCTGATTTAATCATGGCCTTGGTATGGAAAGTAGAAAATTAAGTGTCCATAGGCAAACTGACTTCATTATAATACCAACATATCCACCCATGGGTCAAAAAGCCCCCTGCCCAGGTGAAGACTCTCACTCTGCACAGGAGCAGTTTGACCCAGGAATGAATCAACAGATATTATAATCATATGTAAATTGCCAACCAATCATTGTAACTGGGAGTGTTTAATCTTACAACTCTTGTGTATAAATATTACAAGAAAACCAGCAGCTCCCAGTGCCACCAACTGGTGCTGATTTTCAAGGCCCAATAAGCCAAACAAGAGCCTGCCGGCCAAAGTCACCCAGTGTTTATCTGTAAATTCTTATGAGCTCTAACGCCAGCGACGAATCTGTATCTGTAGGTAAACAGCAACGCCTCTATGGAGAAACAACATGACTGGGGTCACAAACTCAGGCTCTGAACACCGAAATCCCCACATTCACATCATTACAAGACCCTCGGGCCACACAAGTGCATCTCCACTGTCCCCTGCTTGTTTCCTGCAGCACATGGCTGGTGCTCACTCGCTCTGTGCCTTTTCTCCACGTTGCTCCAGTGCTCCCTCCGTGCTGGTAAAACCCTGGGGACAAACCCATGCTCCCACCAGCTCTCCTGCAGTGTGCATTCCCAGAGGATTTGTTGTGCAATTCCCCACTTCTTGGGCTGAAACAGAGCAATGACAACAATGCTGCTATTCCAGCGGCCAACCTACCCCACCGAATTTCCAAATTACTCCAACAAACCCTCAACACATCCAAATCTCTGCTTGTGCTCAGCTCTGGGGCTGCTCCAAGTGCTCAGTCCTTCTGAGGAGCATCTCCTCGGCTGCTGCTGCCTGCACCGTCACCATCAACCGCTCTGTGAGGAGGTCGGGCTCCGGAGACAGCCACAGCCTCCAGCCCTTGATCCCAAAGCTTCCTCCATCCCAGCCCCACCTCCTGCGGGGTCCCCATTTTGCACCCACTTACAGCTGGGCTGGGGAAAAGGCGAGACCTGAGTCATTCCCAAGGGGACATGGGCAGAGATCGGTACTGTTCCCAGAGGAACAAACTGAGTCTTACCCACCAAAGGCCAGGGCAAAGCCTGGAGCACTCGGCTTCCACAGCAGATACCTGTAGAGGATCTCTATCCCATCCCCAGCAGCACTGAGCTTAGTCCTCAGCTAACTCAGCCTTACGCCTTGTCCCAGCCCCCAGCTCACACAGGTCCACCACTTTCCTCTGAATTCCCATTTATTTCTCACTCTTTTCAGGTTCCTGACCTTGACCCAACCGGCAGCAGTGTGTGCCAGAGCTACAGTTCATATTTGACCGACGATGAACAGAAGGAAACAAAGTTTATAAATCATTGTAATTTGTGCAAATCAGCTTAAATTTGGCCAACAGATCTTAAAAAAAATCTGTTCTCCCTTTCCAAATGCAAATTTCAGAGGAGAAGAAGGCTGGGCAGGCAGTGCTGCTCCACAGAAAGGTCTCTAAACTATGACCACTGAAGAGACAAGGGTGGAGTTTTGCTTCTCTCTTGGCTGGAATAAAATAAATAGATACAGAAAGCAAGCCGAGCTGAGGCAGACATCCAGGATGGGTCGTTTTCAGCTCAAACCACCACAGTTGGCAGAGTGAGAAGCAACTAGAAACTTGAAAACAGAAACTGGGAGTGGGATAAAGTGGACAAGGCGAGCGACGGGCAGCAGCCGCCTGCGCAACCTGTTATCCTTGGGAACGCTTGCATGAAAGAAAACTCCCCAAATTATCATTTATAGGTCAGACTTTCACAGGTGCCAGCTCTCAGCAGTCTGAAAATCAGGCCCTTGTGGGGCAGGAGGCCTGTGGGACCCCCATGAGCAGCAGAGCAGAGGTAGGGGGATGGAGGATTATTTCTCACCGTCTTATCCGCCAAACACGCCGGTATTTCACCCAAACTCTCACCTGCCCGCGGCAGAGGAAAGCACTGGGGAGCCAAGAGGGGAGCAGCTCCCTCCATCCCCCGCAGTGACCCCCCACAGCGGGCAGGTCCCATCAGCGCTGCCCCCCGCCGGGCTCAGCCCCTTCCCAGGGCATCCTGACCCTCCGCAGCGCCCGCTCCCCGCTCCTGGGGGGCGAGGGGTGTCCGGGGACCGGCGAACGGCAGCGCTTACCTCCCGTGGCCGCAGGGCAGGCGGGGATGCTCCGATGGAAGGGGGTCCGGTGAGGGTTGCCCCGGTGGGGGGTGCTCCGGTGGGAAGGGGTCCGGTGGGGACTCCAGCGGGGGGATGCTCCGATGAGGGGGGTCCCGTGTGGCGGGGCTCC
>NW_010168633.1:0-4793 GCF_000695765.1 Mesitornis unicolor
TCATATAAATATAAATACTGGCTATATATAAATACTGGGCATATAAATCACATATATAATTATATATTTATAACATATTATTGGCAGAACAAATATCATCTTTGCCAAGGGGACTTTAGGACTTCAGGGAAAGGAGGAACGAAGATGCCTCTGGGAGATGCAGCTGTAAAACCTTTACCTGGGCCCTCCCAGGACTAGGACAGCACCGCAGCTTTACCCAGAGCCTTGAACCCCCAAATTGGAGCCCAGACACCTCAGTCTGCAGCCTCCTCCTCCTCAGACGATGCCCAGGCCCTGCTGGTGCCTGTGCCGGGACTGAGCGTGGCTCTGCTGTCCCAGTGGCACCGCTGGCCCTCGGGGATGGATTTTTTGTGGAAGGAACTGGCCCGGCCGTGAGCAGGGCGGCCACAGGGACTGTTTGTACCTGGTGTATAAACAGCTGCCATCGGGGACAAGCGCTGTTTATTTAGTTAAGAGGTTTCTTGGCTCCCCTGCGCAGACCTAAACAGGCGACAGAAGGGCATGAGCCAGCCTTGTCCGCACAGCGCCTCGCTGCTGAAAACCCCGAGGACTAGGGTTGGGGCTCCCAGAGGTGCTCCAAAGCCAGCACCCCCCTATCCTGGGGGTGACACCAGGCACGGAGCTGGTGGCCCTTTTGACCCAGATATGCCCTGTCCCCAGGGCTGGGATGGTGCAGGGATGCTCTGTGACATCCTGAAGGACTTCGGTGAAGGAAGAGCCCCATTTGCCCTGGCAGGAGGCATATGGGGGATGAGGATGCTGCTGCCTCACTCTGTCCCCCAGTGGTGCCTTTCAGAGGTTTCAGGGATGTCCTGGGTTGGAGCTTTCTTGCAGGTCCCTGTGAGAAGACAGATTTGCCCCTCCAGGGCTCTGCAGCTCTCCCTGAGCACTCCTCAAGTCAGGGCCAGCAGCCCCATTTCCTCACCAAGATCCTCAAAAAGCCTTCTCCTGCCCAGGAGAGCTGACACAGCTCCACAGTGGGGAGCTCCTGGACTTCTCTAAGACCCCTGGGCCATCCAAGACCAAGCAGAGCAAAGACTTGGACCAGGAATGAGCAGAGCTTGGAGAAAGGGAGAAAACCCTGGAGAGAAGGACCTACAGCATCTCCTGCACTCAGAGAAGGCAATGAGTTTCCCCAAAGAAGATGAAACGAAAGCAAAATAATATGCATAGCAAATCCCTGCTTAGTAAAGTCACTGGAAATGCCTTGTTATCACATCGTTAGTGCTGTTCTCGTTAAAGTGTCCATCCATGGATGTGTGGGTGTGTGGAAGGAGCCAGAGAGCAGGATTTGGGAAAGGAGATGGGAGTAAAAGGGAGGAGAAAAATAGAGGCAGGGGAAGGAGGGTGAGCAATGGATGTGCAGTGACCAACTGCGGGTCTTACTGCCCCCGTGGGCAGCGTTTGTGGGATCGTGTGCGTCCCACAAATTTGGGATGCACTGGAAGGATCCTGAGCAAGAGCTGCAAGTTATTGCAGAAAGTGCTGCTGGCAGCAAGAGGTGTTCGGCTGCTTCGTTTAACGCAGCACTGCTCTGATGGTGGCAGCCCTGTCCCTGCAGGGAAGGCCCTCGGCGAGCGCCCAGCTCCATCAGCAGAAGGGGAGGAATCAGGAGCAAGAACTTCCAGGGAAGAAATCAGCTCCGTGTTTCTAAACCCAAGGGTCGCTGTTACCCATTCGCCACTGTCTGTGTGAGACTCTCCATCGCTTGGTGGAGATTTGGGACATCTCTAAAGCCAGGCCAGAAGCTGCTCCTGGTGCTGCGTGCCCAGGAGGGAGGGCACCTTTGTCCCTTGCTCCCACCCTGGGCTCTTGGAGTGTCTCTTTGCCCCGGCTTCACCGCAGTTCCCAGCTCTCTGGCCCAAGCTCTAATTGGTGACAGGGCACAAGTCCTCACCTCTCGGCTGGAAATACAGGACATTGCTCCAGCTCTCGGAGCTCATCAGGGGATGAGGACGGAGAAACACATCCTACCCCTGGTCCTGACCCCCAGCTGTCCCCATGGCCACCTTCTCCCGCAGCCCCAGCCACCAGCCAGGCTGTCCCCATCCGCAGCGGCCAGCGCCAGCCCTGCTCCCTCTCCATGGCCATCCTGAGCCCTGCCCGCTCGCTGACATATTTACCTTGGATACCTGGAAACCAGCGCTGCTGCACCCCCTCGGGTGCTGTTTCCTCTGCCGCGAGCACGATTATTAGGGGAATATTTTTACACAGCGTGTCAGACCTTTAAAAATAAGCCTAATGAAAACAGCCTGGTACTTGGCTGATTAATCACCAGTGTTTTGATGAACTGAAATGCCTTCCCGTTTCCTCTAAATAGACTAAAATGAGCATTGCCATTGCTTGTTAGCATTTGTAACCCTCAAACCCACTCAGACGTTGCCTTAAAAGGCAAAGGAGATCAGGAACTTCTCGTCTGGAATCCAAGTGCTCGCAGCACCGCTCCCGGTGCGGAGCGAGTGATGGGGACAGAGCAGCGGGATGAGCGGGGGTGGGTGGGAGCAGAGGGGATGCCAAATTCTGCTGCGAGTGGTGGGGATATGATGGTGAAGTCAGGTCCTTGTCTCCTGCTCTGAAAGCCCCACAGCTCGTTTTGGGGCAGAAAATCGCTGCTGGGGTGGTAGGAGTCGATCTGTTTGCTCAGGACAGGGATTGGGGTCACCCCACAAGGTTTCTGAGTGGTAGAGTGAGAGGAGACGGGAGGATGGGTTACCCAGGACTCACAAATCCATACCCAGGCTGGAGGGAAGGGGTTGCTGCTGTTACGTCAGTCCCTGGCATAGGGCACATATGGAAATGCATTTGTAGGAGAAATGTTTTGCTTTGGAAGGGGCCAGATTGCACCAGCCTGCAGTTATTTTCAGAGGCTTGTCCTGGGAAGAGGCCCTCACAGCCCGGATCAGGCTGAACACAGCACCCCGCCACGCTGGCTCAGCTAAGGACAAGATGTAAGGATGGAAAATCTGGGGGCACAAACAGCTCAATATGGGTACAGGAAGCCATGCCCCAGTGGGGCTCAAGGAGGGCTGGGCTGAAAGGGGGGAGACAGAAGTTGTGAGACATCATCCCTAGACATGAGACATCACCCAGAGATGTGAGACATCACCCCCAGACGAGAGACATCACTTCCCCAGATGTGAGACATCACCCCCAGACGAGAGACATCACCTCCCCAGATGTGAGATATCACCCCTAGATGTGAGACGTCACCCCCCAAATGTGAGACATCACCCCCCAAATGTGAGATATCACCCCCAGACGAGAGACATCACCTCCCCAGATGTGAGATATCACCCCTAGATGTGAGACATCACCCCCAGACGAGAGACATCACCTCCCCAGATGTGAGATATCACCCCTAGATGTGAGACATTACCCCCCAGCTGATAAGGGAGCATCAAGAGCACAAGAAGGGGAGACCAATCCAGGATCAGCCCACCCCACCCATCAGCACCACTGGAAAACCCGGGGTTAACCCCAATGCAGTCGCTCGCTGCCGTGGCAATGGGGACATGGCCATCACCCGAGCAGAGGGGCACGGTCCTCACCTGTGTGCAGCTACAGGGGTGTCTGTTCTTGAGGAATATAAGGGGAAAACATGGAGCAAAGTGAGAGGGAAGTGCTGGCACGTTCACAAATTGCTCGTACGTGGAAATAGCGCCTATTTTGCCGAGTCAGCTGAGCTGCGCGTCCGCTTGTAGACACAACTCTTGTGCCTAAGCGCTGGCAAGCACCAAGGGTTTATCATTGCTTGTAACCAAACTGCCTTACACCAGCACACAGCCCTCCCACACCAAGGTGCAAACATCTGCTTAAGGACAACTGGATTTGCTGAACTTTAGGGATCCAGGAATTATCTCGGCTACATGGGGTAATTGCATGTGCACTGGAGCCCATCGGAGCCCGTGAGTCTTCTTGAGACTCACTGCCTCCCTCCTCTCCAGCAACTCCATTTCTTTCTCCAGCCTCTCCACCCAGAGCTGTGCTCCTGGCAAAGCAACCAGAACCCTTCCAGAGCTGCAGGGCTGGGGGATGAAGTCTCTGTCCCCAAAAAGATCATCTCTTTCTCCCATAATAAATTCCTCCTGCAGCCAACAGGACATTTTCCCATTCATCTCTTGGCAGGGCATGGCTTAGGCAGGAGGTTCCCACCAGCAAACTCCATTGGTTTCAGGCAAATCCTGAGCAAAAGAGAGGTTTTTGGAGGTGGTGGAGCGGGGAAGTGAGAACACCCCAGGGATGCGGGGAGACCTCTGAGAGGTACAGAGAGACCTGACCAAAAAGTGTTGGTCAGCTGGGGGATAACAGACCACACTGGCAAGGGAAGGAAGCTGGGTTTGGTTATTTGAAGTAGCCGTAATTATGGATCCATAACTAACGAGCCCATCCTGCATCACCTCCTGAGGGGATTCAGTCCGTCCTACACGTGCTACTGAGTCCTACAAAGGTCTCCAGAGCCACGAAAAGGCTCTGAGATTGAACTGACAGCTCTAACCTTGGGCATCTGCATCATTCTTTGGAGATGCCTACTCAGTTGTGCGGGCTCTAAAGGAGCCCCAGTGGCCCCTCCATCCTGCCTGGATACCCCAAATCCCAGCCAGGGGCTGTGAGCGAGGCACCCACCACCCCTCAGTGTCACTGTGGGTGAGGGGGGCTGAGGAGGCTGGGCATGAGCTGTGTGGGAGCTGCCAGGGGACAGGGTTGTCTCTAAAGATGGTCCCATTGCACGCAGTCCCTGGAGGTGCCCAGGTTGTTTTGCACTTGGCATTCCT